>NW_028258139.1:7998484-8150000 GCF_053883595.1 Heterocephalus glaber | reverse complement strand
CTTGAAAGATAAGACTGAGGGACTTAACAGTGGTACTTCAGTGAATGAACTTAATTTTTTCCACAATTCTGGTCACAGACAGAATTGGAGGAGAACCGAATCAAATTCAATGGTTAGGTTCAATATTGACCTTATGGGGAAATTTGGTTTGGTTCCCGTCCAATTCGGTTTGTGACTAGAATCACGGAAAGAATCAAGTTTGTGAACCGAGGCACCACTGTATTTCATAAAGCCAACCAAGGAAACAGTGATGACATATACAAAACTATAAAAATCAGAAGATCAAATAGGAGATCTAACATCTGAATAATAGGATTTCAAGAAAGAGTACAGAGAACGTGGAGAAAATAAATGATCAACTTCAATACAGAAGGCATTTATATCCATGGGTTCTGCATCTATGGATTCACAAAACCACCAATTGAAAATATTTTTTTAAAAATTGTATCAGTTATGAATATGTACAGATTTTTTTCTTGTCATTATTCCCTAAGCAATACTGGATAACAACTATTTACATAGAATTTACATTGTATTAGGTATTCTAAGTCATCTAAAGAGTATACAGGCAGATGTGCTTAGCTTAAGTGCAAATACTACACAATTTTGTATATATAAAAAGCTTGACCAATGGGGAGGGTCCTGTCATCAATCCCTTGAGGATACTGAGGAACAATTTTATTTAATAAAACTTCGCACAATTAGAGGACATGTGTTTCTAGACTGAAAGGATCAACCCATTATTAAGCACAATGAATGAGAAAAGAACCTTAAGCAGGTACATCATGTTGAAAACTCAGAGCACAAAAGGCAAACAGAAGAACCTACAAGTTTTCAAAGAGAGAAAACATAACATATGCAAAGGTCAGAAATAGGAATGGCAGAGCAGCTCTGTCAGCTAAAATATGAGCATTGCCTTCCACATCTGACTTACATGTTTCCAACCTGAAATTCTGTTCCTAGCAAACTTCCAGTCAATGGTGAAGACAGAGAAAGATATATTCACAAATGTAAGAATTACAAATGTAATTTTTGTCTCTAGTGTGCCTTTTCTCTGGAAGTCAACTAACAAGGAAGCTGAGACGTCCGGAGACCAGCTCCAGCAGGGTGGAAGGTCAGGACAGCTGTGTGACTGGCCTGGACCAGGGCCTGTCCAGATGGAGCAGAGCTGGAGAATCCAGGAGAGGCAGCTCCAAGATGAAACTCCTGAGTACCTCCCAGGTCCATGTGGACAGACAGGAACTTGATACACAGGGCAGAGGGAGTGATGGACTGGTGGCAGGGACATAGAGGGCTAAGCAAATGGAAAAGAAGACAAGTAGTGACTCCAACGAAAGCAGAACTAGAAAGGAATTGTAACCACTGCATTCTCCAAGATGCAGCTTCGGGTCATGTTTACTCGGCCTTCGTAACAAGAACACTAGTTTCAGTGGGGATGGGTTGGGGGAAGGTGGACAAAGAAGAGCTCAATTTTTATAGTCTATAATGGGAAATTAAAAGATAACACTTATAATTTCAAAGAATTAACAAGTAGTAGTGTATAAAAGAAACCAGAGAGCAATGTATATTACTGTATAACTCGATCTGTATACTGTTCAAGCATTGGCAAAACTGCTTAATGGTGCCAGAGGGCAGAATAATGTAAGCCTCAGCAAGGGTATCAGAGGGGATGGAATACAAAGAGCATTCTGGGATGTTGGAAGTGATCAACCTGTAGATAGAGGTGTGATCACACAGGCATTTCCACACTCTGCACAGCGTGTATTTTATACCAATTAAAAAAAAGAGATAGAAAAAGGAAGCGAAAGCATGTTATTTATTGATTTAGAGGAAACAAAATAAATAACTAACTGGCCTGGGATGTAATTTAGCGGTAGAATATTTACCTAGCGTGTGTGAAGCTCTGGATAACCACCCCTGGCACTGTGAAAATAAAGAAATATAAAAACAAAGAACTCTGAAGTTGAAAGTGTTTGCCCCTGAGAAGGACAGTGGTGAGAGAGGCAGGGACTCGTTTTCTGTAGTGAGCCTGGTAGAATTATTTTATTAAATTATGTGCATATATAATTTTGACTTTTAAAAAAAATGCCCACAAGATACCACCAGCATACATAACACTTGCTTTTTAAAAAGCTTTGGTCCTTGTCAGGTGGTGCCATCAGAACAGGACTTGGCTGGCAGATGCCATAAAGTTACCTGCAAGGCTGGATGAAATGAGCTGAGGCCTGAAGGCCCTGCTCCCGGTTCTTCCTTTGTGAGTAGTGGAGTGGGAAGGGCTGGTCCGGCCCAGCACCCATTGCAGTGCTGAGGGCTGGAGGCCACCCGGTGAGGCATATTTGTATTGCCCAAGGGTCCCGGCTGTGAGTGCAGGAAATCCCCATGATGCCTGGTGAGCAAGCCACTTTCCCAGCCTACTGTGGAAGGCTAGGCCTCGAGAGCGAGCAGCAATCTATAACTGAGGCTCAGATTCAGACTTCACATGGAGCAGGACAGGCCCGGAACAACGACCAAGCCCCTTCTACCCCAGCCCCACCTGCTCACCTCGCAGGTTTCGGATAAAGTCCTCAAGCATCATCTTCCTGTCCGGCTTAATGTTGGGACTGTACATGTCGGTGTTGAGGAGGATGATGGCGAAGGCCAGGATGAAGATGGTATCGGGGTTGTGGAACTGCTGCACCACCTCAGGGTTGCACATGCAGTAGCGCTGGCTGTGGAGGACACAAAGGGAACCGTGAGCTTCTCAGACTCCAACAATGTCTGCCCTGTACCTTGGCATCACCTCCCTCGATTCCTGTAGTGGTGCCCATACCAGTCTCACAGAGATGCTGTGTGCAGAGGTGCCGGTCAGAGCCAATGAGTGAGGAGCATCTCCCAGAGGGCCCTGTGTGGCCTCCAGCTTGGAGAGGTTGGGGGATTCCGTTCCTCTCTTTCCTTGGCTCCTTTCTCTCCAGCCCATTGCTACCAGACTTCTCCCCGGCCCCCTCAACTGGCCCTAGCATTTCTCAGGCCTGAATCACACCCCTTCTCCTCCCCCACCATCCCTCCCAAGCCCTGGAGGGGTGGGGAGGAGAGCAGGGCCGGGAAAGGGTCTCACCTGAAGGCTTCTATGAGCCGCTCCACCTTCTGGGCCTCTCCCTGCACTCGGATGTGCGCCTGGAACTTCCGCAGGGCCTCGTCCAGCTCCATGCTGGAGAAGTCCATCTCATCCACGACACAGCTGAGGGCAGGCCAAGGAAGGCTCGTGAGGAGAGGCCGGGCCCTCAACTCTGCTTGGGTTGAGGAGTGAGGGCCAGGGTGGTGACTTGGACCCTGTGGATAGCCGAGAGGGCCAGGCAGGGTCTCCTAGCTCTGTTCGCACCTCAGGGTCCCCCTGACTAACCCAAGAGGACAGCTTTTCCTGTTTTCTCCTATTTTCTCTGCTCTCATGTGACAGTCCTGTGAGGCACAGACTGTTTTCTCCATATCACAGCCAAGACCAGAGGCCCAGAGCTGTTAGCTGAGGCCAGAGACCAGGGGAGGCTGAGCTCAGACCTTCCTGCTCCATGTTCCAAGTTCCTTCTCTTCAGAGACAAAGAAAGCTTTAAAATAGAATGAGTGCAGAGTGTGGCCATGCTCACCTGTAGTCCCAGCTACTCAGGAGGCTGAGGCAGAAGGATCAGCTGAGCCCAGGGATTTGGGAGCCTGTTTTTCTCCCTAGTTTGTCATTTTCCATTAAGTTCTCCAGGTGACTGATGTCTCCTCGGTTGTCCCTTTATCCTAGTGGCCTGGGAAAGGCCCAAAGGCCGTCTTAAGCTCAACCTTGAATCACGGCACAGCTCCTCCCTCACCAGCCCTGTGGGGAGGCTGGGCCTCTGAAGAGAAAACGGCATATCTGACTTAACATGGGAGGGGACAGGGTGACCATGTGCCTGTCCTGGCATTCCTGCTAGACTCCGGCTGGCTCTTGAACTTCCAGAGCCACAGTTTGTTCTGAAAAGGGGGGAGGTTGGAGTCCCTGCCCCCACAGGGCTCTCCTCCCCTCGGGAGAAGTGCTCTGAGCGTTTCTCTGCAGAGCGTGAGAGGAGGAGGGAGCATGGGGGACCCTGGCTGCTCCCCACAGCTAAGGTGCAGACCTCATGTCGCTGAGCAGTATTCCCCCTCAGTGGAAGCAGAGCACAGAGCAGTGGGGCTTGCAGTGCCAGCAGGCTCTCGGGGCCAACCCCTCTCCTCCGTGCCCCACACCCCATCCCAGTCTCCTCCCTGTGGGGCCTGTGCAGCTGGCTCCTCGCCACCTCTGCTCCTGCAGTTCCCTGGCAGACTCTGATGCAGCCTCCTGGCCTGGGCAATAATCACCTGCTCACATCTGCCTTGTCCTCCATTGTGCCCACCCCAAGCCCAGTGTGACCCAGAGCCCACTGCTGCCATCGATGGCTCAGAAGCCACCTGCAGAGTGGCAGCGTGTGGGGTGAAGCATGTGCTGAGCAGGCTCCAGTTCCTCCGTGACCCCAGAGACCTGACTGTGCATCAACTGTCAGGAGAGAGCACGGGGTGGCCGGAGGTGCAGGGCTCTGTGGGCTCTGCCTTCTCCACCTTTTTCTGGGGGAACTAGAGAGAGCAGCACCAAGGGATTCCAGTGAGAGAGGGAAGGCTGAGGGAGCTGCGCCCTTCCTCCTTCTCCCCTGTCCAGGGGCAAGATCACAACCATCTGAGCCACAGGCTCTCCCTCCCACGGGGGTGACTTGAGCCCTGCTTCTGTCTGCTCATCTGCCTTAAGAGACGAGCTGGGAGGCTGAGCCAGCAGGCTGGCCGAAGCGTGAGAGCCAACAGTAGCCATGTCTGTGCGTCGAGATGGAGACCTGCTGGCCGAGCCTAGTCCAGCCAGGGTAGGGGCCACACTGATTTCTCAGTGGCCTTGTTACCCCACACACTTGCCCCAGCTGGAATGTGAGATCCAAGGGTGGCGCCACAGGGCCCACCTCTGCGGGTCCCCAGAGCCCAGGCAAGGGAGAGGCACTGTGCACCCCTGGGCTACCCAGGAAGTTGCCTGGGGGAGGGATCCAGCGGGCCACATGGCACAGGGCTCAGAGCCAGGGCCAGGGAGTATGGGGGCCCAGACAGAGAACCAGAAGACGAAGAGACAAGAGGAAAAGGAACAGAAGGAAAGAGAGAAAGAGTGAAGAGGAAACCCTAAGTAAAAAGAGGGGGAGGGGGCCAGGGAGACAAGGGGAGGAGGGAAAGGCAGAGGAGGGAGGGGAAGGACGGAGATGAGGTGACGGCAGGTGAGGGGACCGTGCACGGGCGGCCTGACGCCGAGTGGAGGGCGGCCACCCACCCTGGGGAGCCCCTTCTTGAGGCCAAGTTGGAGGTAGTGGGCCCGGCTGTCCAAAGCTGACTGAGGGGCTGACTGAGGGCCTGACCTCTCGGAGGACCTGGGACAGCCCGTGGCTCTCCGGCCTGGCCCCCAGCTGCTCCCCATCCATATGGCTGCTCCACCACTCAGCCGCTGAGAGCCCCGGACTGAGGTCCTCCTGCCTGGTCCCCGCTTCCCTCCCAGAGCCTCTCACGTTCACTCTGGCCCTGAACTCTGGATGGCCCCTGACCAGAGGTGGGGTGGGCGCCGAGGCCCGGGCACAGTGGGGTAAAATGGCAAAAGGAGGCAGCAGCCAGGGAGGGTGGGACCTGCTCTGTCAAGCACAACGGTCTTGTCTCCAGCCCTCTCCCCCTCAGGTGACATGCAGCAGGCTCGCACACTCGTCCTCAGGGCTGCAGATACAAGCTCCAGTAACCAGCAAAGGGCCCGAGACCAAGGGCTGGCTGGGAGGAGCAGCCAGGCGGAAACACAAGCTTGCAGAACAGAAAGCACTGAATGAACTCATACTGGCCACGGGGTAGGGATCCCGGGGAGGACGTCTGGGCAGGCTCTAATCCAGCGTCTTCCAGCAAGTGTTCTGTGGACCTTGCATGAGAGTTGCAGTTTGTTAAAATGTAGGTCCCTGGACCCCACCCCAGATCCAGGAGTTAGAACATCCGGGGGCAAGGCCTGGGGATCAGCATTCTTTACCAGCTCTCCAGGAAATGCTTAGAATGCAAAAACCAGTGGCTGAGGGAGGAGGCAGTTCGGCCACTGGATGCTTTTAAAAGGTGAGTCCCGCAACCCCTGGGCACCTAGGGGAGCAGCCTGTAGAGTACTTGTGTCCTCATCTGGCTATTGGAGCCACTTTGTGGCAGGGCCACCGAGAGAGGAACAAAAGGAGGCATGATACACACGGCCCCTCCCCTTCGCTGGCCTCTCATTGGATGACACCATGAGTGTTAGTGGGTGACGGTGGGCACAGACCTGGGTTTCTCAGATTTTGGGGGAAAACTCATTTTCTAGGTCCCTGTCCCCTCCATGGAAGGAAAGAAGCCGTGCTGAGCAGTGCAAAGGCCCTGGGCTCCTCCATGGGGCCGGTCATGCCTCCGAGCTGGGGGTCACACTAGACGACCTCCCAGGACCCGCCCCCACCTTGACTTTGAAGTTCCCTGACTAGGGCCTGGGAGCGGGGAGAAACTGCAGCCAACCCCTAAAGGTACCGTGGGCTGGCCACACACACCCTCCCTGCTCAGAAGTAATCTCACCACGACCCGACCCACGACGGCTGCACCTTCTCCACACGCCTGCCGGGGAGCCGTGGTGTTTCTTCCTGGTGCAGCCCGTGTCCTCCTGGGGAAGGTGACTGGGTCGGGGACTGTTCTCCCAGCTCCATGGTCTCTGTCGCCCTGGAAGCACCCACTGCCCACGTGCCTCACAGCACGGCTATTTACCCCGCTCCGTATAAGGTCCGGCTGACACCTCGACGGCTGCTCCTCTCCCCTCGGTCCCTCCTCCTTACTGTTGTTTCTTTTATTCCACGGTATCTAGTAGCACCCCCCCCCTTTCACCTTCCTTTGCCACCCCACAATCCCTGGGGGGAGCAGATGGCCGACAGGTCACCACACCCTGCTGCTGCCTGACCCAGGGCCACCACTGTCCTCTCTCCTTCATGATCATCACCCGTTTCCAGGGAGTTGCATAATCAGTAAGTTGCATAACCAGTAAACTGTATAATCTGCCTCCTTCACAGAAAGCAAAAACTGAGACCACACAGGGGCTCGCCTAACATCCCCAGAGTGAGGAAGAGCAGACCTTGGAGGTCCAGGTTGGGGAAAGCCTCTTCCCCAGCTGAGCCCTCCCTACTGCAACCTGGAGTGGGCACTCAGGGTGGCAGGGTGAACACCAACTCTGGTTTACTGAGTATTGTTCCCAGTGCTTCACTGAGTATGCAACGAGATAATTGTCCCCAGCCCAGACAATGTTAACTGTTACTCATAGTTTTATTATACAGGTGGAAACTCAGAGCTATAGGCCATGTTGGCCCCGTATCCCAGCCCCCACAGCTCTCTGTGGCCCACTGGAGGCTGCTATCTTCCTTAGATGTTTGGTAGTACACTGGAAGGGCTTTGGGGGACATCTGGGTATGTCACAGAGGCACCATACGTCACATGGGTGTGTCAGGAGCTACCTGCCTGTTGGCAATCAGCAGGGAGCCTGTAGTCACTTTGCAGTTCAGAGCTGCCCTGGGCAGCCAGCTCACAGCAGGGCCCACATGCCTAACCTCCTACCTTTCCCTTCTACAGCTTTCTCTGACCACTGGCACTGGCTGGCTGCTTGGTTGCTTTCAACAAACATGCATCACAAGGCTCCTGAGGGCAAGGCAGGGCTAGGGACCTGTGGTAAGTAACAAACAGTGCAAGCTCAGTCTCCATCCTGGGGAGAGACAGACACTAAATGCAGAGTCAAAAATAGATCTTTATAATTCTATAAACTTCTATATAGAGAAAGGTCAGGGTTCCTTGAGAGGACAAAGGACATGCATTTTATATTGCTGTGTCCATAAAGGCCTCTCTGGGGACAAGACATTTCTGCTGACATCTCAAAGGTGAGTAGCACTGATCATGGGAAGAGGAAGAGTGAGGCAAAGCTTTCAGGTGTGCCAGAGTAGGGGAGATCCATAGGCAAAGGTCCCGTGGTAGGAAAGAATGTCCAAGGAACTAGAAAGGGTCAGTGAGGCTGCACTGCAGGCTCAGGGAGAACGGAGGACTGGGAGGCTAGGGAGGTGGGCAGAGGAGGCTGTAGGGGTTATGAGGACTGCACAGTTGATCCCGAATGCAGTGGGATACAGGGGCCAGGTGTGATCACGTCAGAGGAGTGTTATGATCCAGGAGTGGTGAATGAAGGGGAGGAGCAGGGAACAGGAGTTAGCAGGCCAGTCAGATGCTACAGCAGGGGCCCAGGCCGCAGGCAATGGTGCTGGGCTGAGGTAGGAGCAGCAGAGCCTAACTGAATGCATGACCTGAGCTACAGGTTAGAGAGGAGTTGATGGGTCTCGGTGAGGAGGGAGTGCAGGAGGTGAGGGAAGGAGGAGTCCGCGATGAGTTCCAGGGGTGGGGATTAACTGGCCAGATTCTTTCTGATGAATACGGTATGGGGAGGACAAAGCTGCTGGAGGCAGGATGGAGACTCCAGTCTTGGACACTTTGAGATGTCCTTTCATATAGCCACAATTTCTCCCTCTCTACTAAACTGTTTGTATGAATACCCACCCTGCTGCCTTACAGTTTGCAAATTAAAACCTTGCCCTTCATTGGTCACTAGTCACTTCCCCTTCCTCTGTTCCTCTTTGGACCTAAACTTCTAGAAGGTGGCTGTTCTCATGCTCCTCCTTCTCATCCACTTTTCATCCATCCCAGTCAACCAACTATCCTCAGCACTTGGAGTGTTCCATTACAAATTCTCTTGTTGGGTGGAGGGGGTGAAGGGCGCACAGGCAATGGGGAAAAAATAAGAACTAAGATACATCATGTACAGGTACAAGCACCCAGTGATAAATGTAAACGTATTGTATACCTAAAATGTACCAATAAAAGAATATAAAAATAAAAATAAATAAAAATTCTCTTGTCAAGCTGGGTGTGGTGGTGCATGCTTGTAATGCCAGCATTCAGGAGGCTGAGGCAGGAGGGTTGCTGGGAGTTTGAGGCCACCCTGGACTATGTAATGAGTTCAAGGCCAGCCTGAACTACATAGCGAGACCCTGTCTCAAAAAAAATTCTCTTGTCAAGGCTGCCACTGGCTGACATATTGCTAATCCAATACTCCCTTCTGTGCCCATCCTACCAGCCACTTGGCTCCACCGTCCCTCCTTGCTTGACTCTTACCTTCCTGGAGGTTCCTCTCCTCCTGTGCAGGCCCCTTCTCCACCTGACTTCTCACTTAGGGTGGGCCCAGGGCCCTTCCTCCTCTTAGCAAGCTCTCTCTAAGGGACCTCATCCAGGCCAGTGGTTCTAACTACCTCCTGGATGTTTATAACTCTTCTTAGATGCTACTTGTTTTTCTTCTTGGTTGAATGTTGTTAATAAAGGACCATTTCCGGTTTAGGGATGTAGCTCAGTGGTAGAGCACTGCCTAGCATTCATAAGGCCCTTGATTCCATCCCCCGTACTGAAAAAAAATTAAAAGACCATGTCCAAGGGCCAGGGATTTAGCTTAGTGGTCTCGCTGCCTGCTGCGCAAGCACAAGGACCCGAGTTCGATCCCCAGTACCACCCCCACCCCCACCCCGCCCCACCACAAAAGACCATGTCCAGTAATGGTACTGGCAAGCATTGAGGACTTGTGTGGTCGTTAGCTCCATGCATCTGATTAAACTTGACCAGTACACTTCTGAGTTCTGAGTGGCTGAGTGCACTGGATGCTTTGATCTGAATGTCATTGCTGGGTGACATTCACAAGAATGTAGGACACGCTGGCATCTCTTGCAGGCAAGTCAGGTTGCACATCCTTTGTTTTACCTGATATTTAAGTTTGACTTGCTTGAATATATAGTTGACAGTGTCTAGTTTGATAAATTCTGCAGATGAAATGTTCCCGGAGCCAGCATCTCTCCCTTCTTAAAATGAAAACATATGCATGTGTATTTGGTGTAATTTGTACCAGCGTAGTGAGCCTGAAGCACAAACATAGACATATGCAAAGACTGAGTGTCCCCAGTTCTCACTAGCTCAGGAGGCTGCTCTCTGACTGGGCCCCTCTCAAAGGCTCTGTGCTCTGCCAGCTTCTCCCCTCCTGGTGGCCAATGCTGTGGCTTAGGATCTCACCCTCTCTCACCACAACTATTAATGCAATAGCTTTCCTGCCTCCAAACCATCTTCCAGAATAATCCATCCAAGCACTCACTTGGTCGGTCCCTCACCCTCAGCTTACATTTCTCCAAGGCCTTCCCACATTCCCATCATGAAAGCCAAGTTCCTCACAAACCCTGTTAGTGCTCAGCTTCTCGTGCCCCTTTCCCATGGTAGCTCCTTCCTGGCAGTGTTTACATTTTCACCTGCTGTTCTTTATTCCTGTCACCCAATCCCAACCTCACAAGTCTCTATCTAGTCCTCCTCCACCTTCACTGTACCTTGGACCTGCCCTGTCTACCCTTGTACTTCTCTCCCTGGATCAGAACATCCCCTTGCCTGTCTCCCTTGCGAGGCTCTGAGTACTTTCAGGATAGGGCAGTTCTCCTCTCTGCATCCCTGGTGTATACATGAGCGCAGTAAATGTTTCATGGGGTGAATGAGTGAGTGAAAGTGACTGAACAAATGAACAGAACCTCTGAATGCTCTATTCATGCAGCTGCACACGGACCCCCGGGGACCTGCACCTTCAGAATCTTGCCTGGTGGCCCAGAATTGGCCAGCCGGATTTGCCAAGATCAGGTGGAACTGACCCTGGACCTGGATATAGCTGCCAGGGAAACGGCCCTGATGATTCCAGCTGGTGGCAGTGAGTGGTACAGGGAACACTGCTTTCTGCTTCCTTCAGCAGCATATACCAGCGAGTGAGCAATGGAAACCAGGTAAACTGGCCGTGGTTGGACCAGTGTCCAAGTGGCCTGTCTGGACCTGTACCAAGAGGTGCTGCAGATTTGTTTGTGGATCACAAGTTGGTGCAGGTTGTGCTCAGGCCTCCCTCTTTCCAAGGACTTTCTGCAGCTTCTTTGGCAAATATCTCACATGGGCTAGGGAAACAGAAGCACACATGCTCCCGCATCTGTACAAACAGGTACAATCTTGCATCAAATTGCTTGTTAACACTGATCTGTTCTTAGAATTAGTTTGTATTGCAGGGAAATGAAGCATCCTCTGTGACTGATCAAAACGAATTTTATCATCTCAATTGTTTTTCTTTGTGTGTGCGCCCGTGCATGCACGTGTGCGTGCGCAAGACAGTGTCTGGCAGACAAAGAAGCTGGTTGTGAGCTGAAAATAGGTGATGCAACAGCTAGGAGTTTTAATTGGCCAGAAGAGATGGCAAAGATCTAGAAGGTGAGGCCCCAGCTGAGGGCCAGGAAGGTGCAGCTGTGCTACGGGAGGAGGCTGCCCTGTGATGTAGGAGCCTTACTTTTATTTTGCAGTTCTTGGTTATATGATTTCATTAAAAATATCCCCATCCACCAGGGTATTGTTTTTGTTACTTGGAACTCATAGCATGCTCTACAAGGTCAAGGCTTTCTGGAAAAGTGCAATGGCGCTAAGGAAATAGAGCAGGAGGAAGCTCACTCGGGGGCCTGCTGGTGTTCTGGTGAAGATGTGAGAGTCTCCTCCGAGGAGACCTTGGGAGGACGGCTGCCAGTCACACCTTGAGGACTCAGAAATCAAAGGAGCAGTTTCAATCCCCCACAGATGAGTTTCCTTCCTCGTGGCAGCACTCTGCAGCTCCCTGGGGTCAGAGGTTCTCAGATTTCAGCATGCACAGGAATTGTCCTGTGGGCCTATCAGCTCCTTATCAGACTGCTGGGACCCAATTCAATGGGCCTGGAGCAGAGATGGAGAATTTGCCTCATAGTAAGTGTCCAGGAAATGCTGCTGCTGCTAGCTGGGGACCATCCTTGCAGAAGCAAGGATCTATGCCAGGAAGAGGTTGCCCTTTGGGGTCAGACACCTTGGGTGTGAGTCTTGTCTCTACCATCTAGTTCTTCAGTTCAAGTCAGGGAGCCTTTCCGGGCCTCCCTCACCTACAGAAAGGAGATGATGATGTCTATTACACGTAATGGGTCGGGATGACTTGAGTTTTAAGAAGACAATGTGTACAAAGTTCCAGTACACAACAGGCCTCAATAAGTGACTTTTTAAATGCACCTGGAGACCAGGTCTGGGTTGATAACATGCCAAGCAAATGGATTTGAAGTGCCCTCTGGCTTAGGTATTAGGAATAGCTTTCCTTCACCACAATTAATTGTGCCTAAAATTGTGTCATTAGACAGTCATCCATTGGCCCTTTAATACATACATACAGCAGAGAGTGGAAATTGACCCAGCTGAGACCTCTTGAGACTCATGAATCAGTTTGTTTTTACCAAGATGAGAGGATTGGAGTGTAGCAAATAAAGCAGAGTTGAAGGATGGGATAGTACTGGATTCCACTCAGTTTCTTCAATTTCTCTGCCACTAGTCAGGTCCTGGTCATTTCTTCTCTCTGGCCTCCATTTCTGCCTAGGTAAATGAGAGGTCTGGACTAGCTAACCACCCAAGGAGTCTCTCTGTGCTGAGAAGTGGACTGACAAGGACTGTAAGTGCATGCAGATCACATTTCTCCCGGGATGAAGTGTAGATACTGGGCGTTAAGGGTTCATTCTGCCCGCCCAGATCTAAGCCATCAATGAGCTCTGTGACTGTGAGCAAGCTACCTAACCTCTCTGTTCCTCAGTTTCTCTATTTACAGAAATGAACAGCATCCACAGAGCTGCTGCAGAGACGGAAGGAGGCTGCGGATGGGAGGCTCCTGGAGCAGTGCCCACGGGCACACAGTCGAGGATACATGGGAACTGTCGTCATTAGGCAGCTCAGCTATCTTTCTCATCATTGGCTCTGCGGAAAAAACATCAGGGCAAGGTGACTCCCTGAAAGCCAGTCCCAGAAGTCCCACTTCAGAGAGTGGTCAGTTGAAGCTACAACTGATGTCCCACAGGGATTGATAGACTCCTCCAGCTCTGAGGCCTGACTAATCAGGAAGGAGTGGGTGGTAGGTATGTCATTTTGTGTAAAGCTCCAGTTTACATGTTAACGTGAGAATGTTAGAAGGACTGTCAACCCTGGACTTGTTCATTCCACACTCAGGGACCCTAAGATTTCCACACACTGGGGTAAGGGAATTCTCAACTCTCACGACTCTTTACTGTTCAGGAGAGTCCTTATCTATCTGTGGTGTAGGGGGATATGTGTATGTGGGAGCCCGGAAAGGTGAAAGGCTAAGGCCATAACCCCAAGATGCCACTTTTTTGCAGGGGGCCGTGCCAGGGATGGAACCCAGGGCCTTGCACACTCTAGGCAAGAGTTATACCATGCAGCTACACCCCCATTGCCCCAAAGATACCACTTTTTAAAATGACATTCTCCTATTTCACTGAGTAGTAGCAGGGTAAAGTTCTCAAAGCAGTGAAAATAATATCAATTCTATGCCAGCTTATCCCAGGCCTCTTTTAACTTTCCTTCAAACCCACCAGGGTCTGCCTGGGCCCAGCCTGCTCTCCCCTTCCTCATGGGAATTCCTTGGGAAAAAGTAACTGTCCTGAGATTACACATAGCACAGTGGGCAGGATGTTCTTGAATAATGTCTTCCTAGTGCTGAAAGACTAGAGCCTTCCAGACTGCTGAGTTTGACAGACAATCTGTCTTTATTTCAAAATGTCCCTTAAGAAGAACAATCTGTTAAACTCTGGCCAACACTTTGCAATGGAAATGAAATAATGAAATCTGACCCAAACATCAAACTCTGTTTTAGGATTTCGTGAAGGACAGGGTAGATGCAGTGGGGAAGGGACACCCAGGAAACTTGCTACCAGCAGATCAACCCCAAAGCTGCCCTTGGTGCAATTTTGTGGAAATGATGGATACTGATGCCCTCCCTGTGTATGTGATTCACATCGGAAAGAATCATTCGGGCTAGAAAAGAGATCACTCACAGCCGGCACGAACATTCCCCATCTGCCAGCCTTTAAATCTGCTGAAGCTGATGTTTGGGGAAGGAAATAGAGCAGAGGCAAATTTGCCAGCCATGTGAAAAAGGTGAAGGGGGTGTTTCTGGTCCCAAAGGACCCTAAGCTGGCTGCTCTCTGGCTCCCAGGGCTGGGTCTGTGGGGTGTCTCTCTTCAGCAGAGAGAGAAGGTACCCTCAGAATCAGAGTGGCCCCCGGAATGGGCTTCTGCTTCCCTCAGAAAACCCTAGCAAATCCAGCAGGTTGTTCTCGGGTGAGTAGGTCTGACTTCAAACCAGATCTGGGACGTTCAAGGGGCTTCTAATGCCTCCAGATTTTCAGAGGAACAATAATAACAGAAACAGCTAACATTTACAGAGAACTTCCTAAGGGCCAGGCACGGAGTTAATCTCTTCACACACATTTTAAACATTGAATGCACAGGAGCCAGGTGCTATCATTGCCCTTTTACAAATGTGGACACTGAGGCTGATTTCTCCTTTAAAAGCCAACGAACAACCTTGGCAGGTAAACCCTGCACTAGGCATGGCCCTCTGAGCCCTGGATGCCCTCTATTTTGATTTGAAAAAACCCGATGGAAAACATTTCTTCTTGGAATATGTCTTCTGTGTAAATGAGATCCAAAAGGGTAGACATGTCAGCTTCCAAGTGCGTGGAGGCTCCGGCTCCGAAAGCAAATGTCAGGGCGTCTGTGATGCACAGACTCAGGTCTGCAGCAGCAGGGGATTCTGCTCTGGCCTCTCCTCCTAGCCCCTGCAGCCACGGAGTGGTCCCTCACCCGCTTTCCCCTTCAAGAGGGGCTTCAACTCCATCCTCCCTTACCCAGCTGCTTCTGGGGGGCGGGGAATGCTGTGGCTTGGCCATCTCTGCCTCCCAGGGGATGGGTGATTGACGTCCTTTTATTTGGCATGCAGCTTTGTACAGAACGGATGTGACTGCTGAATGTCACCAGGCGGGGGCAGGGGAGCCGCACAGAATCCCAGTGAAACCTTCCCGACCTGGGCAACATGGCCCTGGGAAGGTCCCTGCGTGTTTTTCCCTGCTGGGAATGGAAGAGACAGTGCATCCTGAGAGGATCCAGATGCGTGGCTGAAGCCCCATTCTGGCTCTACCTCTTCCTGCTTCTGCTTGTCTGCTTGGCACAGGGGGAGCCCTTTCCACTCTGACACAAACTAGCAGCCATGGGGGAGCAAGGCTCCTTTTTGTGGGGCTGCACTGGTGTGCAGAATCGTGCACAGCAATGGGCTTGGCTCTGCACTCATCCGGTCCCAACATCAGAGGGGCCTGTGATCTCTCTGCTTTCTTCCTATGCAACTTTCTCATTTCTCTCCATGGCTGTGTTCCCTCACACCATGAGCCATTCCTGTCCTCACATTCCTGTCCTCCACCCATAGGATTCCCAGCCTAGCCCTACTCTCAGCATGTGGTAGGCACTTCATGTTTGTTGAGTGAATAGTAAATAATCATCTCATTTTCCTCAGCACAGGTCTGGAGCCTTAGGGTTTCTATGAGATGCTCTGGGAGGATGACAAAGCCTGGCCTCAATGTTTAGGGCAGATGATTCTCCATGACCAAAACCAGTGACTGACAAATGCACTATGAAAAGACATAGATTCACAGGACTTGGGGGGACTGTGAGATCACACGGCCCAACCCTCTCATTTTACAGCAAGGAAACTGAGGCCCGGACAGAAATGACTTGCCAAAGCTATTCAGTACCCAGGTCCTAGGAGAAGGGCCAGGGTTCTAACCCTGGTCCAGTCATTTCTCCTGTTTGCTGCCTTTTCACTGGAAGAGGTCACGAAGGTAGAGTCCACCTTCTCCCGGCCCACTCGCATGGAACTTGCCCAGGCCAGCTCCACCCCTCTCAGCACAGACCCCTGGTCTGAGCCTGCAGCCTGCTGCCCCCACACTCACTGCCCAGCTAGCTCGCTCCTTGGCTGTCCTGGTCTCCCCCACACTCCGTCTCCCAGGGAGGATGGCAATTAGTTTTCCTTGTGTTGCTCAGCATGAACTGGGCTGATAAAAGAAAACTCCTGTGTTCCCCACACCAGATCAGTGTGGGCCTGGCGCCTTAGAATCCAGGAACAGCCACATGGGGACTGTGGGCAACAGAAGAAAATAGTCTGAGCTTGTGGAGGAAGCAGGGCCACTCTTGTCCCCAGAGTAGAGAGAGGCAGGGTCACCTGGGGGTGTGGGCAGTGGGAAAGAATGAAGTGAATGGAAAGGGAAAGGGCAAAGGCATGAAAAGTGGGCAGAGATGAGCCAAATGGAGGGGGGAGCGTGGAAAGAAGAAAAATGAGGTCTTTTTCTTCCTATGTTCCCGGATATATGCCAGACTCCTGAATCATTCCCTCAGGGCACCCCCACAGCAGGGTGGAGGTAAAGGGATAGAGGAGAGAAGGGAGTCAGAGAAGGAAGGAGGGTGAAAGGGAAGTGCTGGATATTTATTGGTTTGATTTCCATCTCCAGGAGCGGCCTGCAGGAATTTCAAGGTCCCTCTGTCAGCTCTAAGCCTTGGGTTTCCTACCTGCACTCAGACAGCCACTCATCTTTGAACTCAGGAAGGTGACAGGGTCCACCCCCTGGAGGGCTCAGTTCCTGCTGACCATGAGCGGAGCCTGTCCCCAAATACACAAAGGATGCCCAGCCTCATTCTGAGAAGACAACTGGACCACCCTTCATAATCCTTCCCTTCTCCACACAGAGAGCAGGGACTTGTGCCCTGGGTAATACAGTGCCAAGACTGCTCCGTGAATAAGAGACCTGTCTCTCAGCTCCCATCCAGGGGCCACACCTGGGCAGGAGGGGCCCTGTCCCCTCTCAGCGCGCCCTTCAGGCTCTAGGGGCAGAAAACAAAAGGGGCAGTTCAAAGAAACACTTCTACTGATTGTTCCCAGAGAAACAGGGGCGAGAAATGGGGGCCGATCATTCCCTGCGGGTAGGGACCTTCAAGAAGGAAGTGAGTGTAGTGGGCTAAGTAGAAGAAAGCACTCTGGGGAGTGGGAGGGTGCAGCCGCCTTCAGTGGTCTTACTAATGTTCCCCGGGGAGGAGGGCCCTGGGGTCTTCACCTCAGCCCCAGGGAAAGCCATCCTGCTCCGCCACTCTGCAGAAGGAGCCGGCAGGAAGCCAGTTTTGTTTGTTGCAATTTTGTTGGTCAATCTATCTCTATGGCATCATAGTATTTTCTTGTTCTAAGAACTTTCCGTACAGCCCCTTCTTTTTTTCTTCATGTTTTGCCTCCACCAATGCGAAAATGAGCCTGGGGATAGGATCCTAGGGAGTGGACAGGCGAGCGAGAGAGTAGATTGGGACCTGGCACTGACACATCTTTCTATATTTTTGGCTCTTTCTCTTGTCCTGGCTGGTGGCAGAGGACTTTTTGCCTCCTTTGACAGAAACCATCCTTCAAGCCAGGAATGGCGCCTGGGCCCTTGATGAATGAAATGACCCCCCAGAAGGGAGGCAACAGCTCAGACCAATGGAGGTGATTGGCTAAAGACTACGTCACTTTGGCCCGCCCAATCCGACAGCCAATCAGGAAGCTGTCAAGGCGGGAGCGACGACTTAGCGCGGGGGGGGGGGATCGCTGAGGCTTTGGAGGTCCTGGCTGAGATCTTGGGAGGCTGGGCAGGTAGGGTGGGAATGAGGGAGCTTCGGGCGCCCGGAGCGCGGGGCACTCACTCCAGCACGTCGCGGTTGAACTGCTTCTTGCTGTTCCCCAGGAACTCTCCGACCATCTGGCGGCTGAGGCCCTTGCGCTGGAGGAGGAAATGTGCCACGCCAATGGGCGTGTCAGGGATGAAGCCGCGCGAGATCAGGAACTGGATGCCCTTGTCCGGGTTTCTGGGCAGGAGTGTGAGTGGGGAGAAGTAGTAGTGAGCTAAGACCGCCTGGGACCTCTGACCACCATGTCTTCCAGCCATGAAACCCATAAAAGAGCCCAGACGTCCTTGGAAACCGAGTTCCCAGGACTCCCACCATGCAGGAGCCCTCAAGGAAGTACCTCTCACCTGAACCTCCTCACACAGAGAAAGGGCAGGGGGCCGGGATGGGAAAGGAGGCCGGGTGCAGCCCAGGGGACCCAGAGCAGGGGAGGAGAAGTGCTCCCCTCTGCCCCTGCCTTGCTCTCCCCTAGTCTGCCATGGAGGCCCTGGTGCCTGCCTGTGTCCTGAGGTCCAAGTCGGATGCCCCCACCCTGGAGCCTGGAGAGAGGGTGGGGGCAATGGACCCTCTTCCCTCTGCACGGAGGACACGAGGGTTCTGTGTCCAGTGTCTCCTTCTCAGCGCCAGCCTGAGTGTGAGGGCTGTGTCCTAAGACACCTGGACTTGTTCTGCAAACCCACGCTACTCCCCGAGCCGTATCTTATGGGGTCCAGAGAAGGTAGGCAAAGAGAGCGAGGGTAAGCATTTGGAGGCTTCTATAACACTTTGACATTCTGGGGACAACCAAGCATGTGACTGTTTTTCTAACAATTCATTTTTATTGCGTTTTACAAAAGCATCTGCCCACAACATAAGGGGTGGGGGCAAACTAGTCTTCCCCTGGAGGTGGTCTGAGAGTCACTGTCTTGAGGGCTACGAATGTTGGTTTGAGTTTTTGTGCGCGTGCAGAAGTGGTCCTGTGGATATGGGGCTGGGCAGGGTTGGGCTGCGATCAGCCGGCAGCAGCCTGATGTGGAAAAGGGAACAGTGGATTTCATCCTAGCGGTGTAACGGGTTGCAGTGCGCCTCGCTTGTGTGAGGGAGTTTCCTGTTCTGTAAAACAACATCAGGTGCTTTGTCGGGGAGCTGTGGATGGTAGTGAGGGTCTGGAGGTCAGGGGCTGTGTCTCACTCATCTTCATGCTCACAGTGTTTGACAGTCAGTAAACAGCAGTTGAATGAGTTCACGAACACACATGTAGGCAGGAGACATGGCCCTCTGGGCCCAGAACTATGGAGAGGTGGGTGTAGGGTGATGCGGGTCTTAGGGACTTTACATTTTGGCGAGAGGAGCGTGCCTGTTTTCGCTGCTTCTTGCTGGCTGTATACATTTTGTTTGCAAGAAATGCTCTGATTGAAGTCTCTGAATTAAGACAGTTATTCATTTCTCTCCTTCCGCCTCTCCATTCTGTTTTTGCTCTGTCTCTGCCTGCTTCACATTCCCTTCCTTGTCTCCTCTTTCTTCAGCCCCACCCCCTTCTGACCCTCCCAATGCACTTGAAGTATGTCTCTCTCCTCTCTCTTCACCCAGTAGCTTATTTTGCCAAGCCCAGGAAACCCTGCTGTTTCCCTAACTTCATCTAAGACATGAACAATTCTTGTTCTGTCTTCATACTGCTTGTGCTGCTATTCACTCGACCCTGTATTTTCTTTTCAAATTTCCTACTTTTCAATCCCTCACTTCATCTTAATCAGTAATAGCTGTGAAAACCTGTGTTTGATGTGTTATTTTCCCCTAATGCTTCTTGAATCTGTAAGCAAAAATAAAACGTGTGCTTTCTAAACATTATCTCCAGGGTCAGGAGTGGCAGGACCACCCTGGAACGAGGTGGTAAATTGCCTGGCACCCCTGTGCGGCAGAGATGAGGTGCTCTGTAAATCCAGCTCCCCCTCTTTCGCCTCCCTCCAGCCCTTCCCAGCCTCCCGAGCACCACCAGGCCAGAGCTCACTCACATGTTGAAGAGGTTGAGCCCGATGCGGTAGAGCCGCTTGCGCAGAGTGTCGGTAGAGAGCGTGGGCGACTTGCAACTGGCCGGGTTTTCGCAGTGGTAGCGGGGCAGACTCAGGATCATGGCCTGCAGGGCCTCTTTGGATGCCGCGGCCGACACCTCGGAGCCCGACTTGGCCGACTTGGTGGAGGTGCTGCTGCTGCTCAGCTGCTCCGAGTTGCCACCCACCTCGGTCTCCGCCCCTTTCCCTGCTTCCCCAGCCTCCTCTTCTTCCTCTGCTTCGGCAGCCACGGCCTCCTCCATCACTGCCTCAGCGGCCACTGGCTGGGGGCTGCCAGGGGCCCGGCCGGCCGCTGCCTCTGCGCCTGTGTCCTCCCCGGGCGCGTCCCCCTGGCCCATGGTCGGGACCTCCCGGGCCTCGCCCTGCTCGCCTTTGCTGGTCGCAGGCTCTGCTGCGGCCTGGGCTGTCTGCACGCCCAGGCAGTTGGCCACAGACAGAGCCGTGGAGGAGGAGACCGAGATGTTCTGGTTGGCGATCTGCACCGTGACGTCCCGGAAAGCCATCATGAGGGTCCCGCCGTGGCCCTGGGGCAGGCCGGCAGCCTCCGTGCCCTCATCCCCCGGCCCTGGACCTGCGTTCTCCGGCTCCTGCATCTCAGCCTCCAGACTAGGCTGCCCGGAGCCTGCGTGCAGGGCCTGGTGGATTTGGTAAGCGCCGCCCTCCTGCAGGGAGCACATGGTCTTGAGGCTCCAGGTACTGAGGGCGTCGTCGATGGACTTGGCCAGGGACTGCACTTGCTCGGTGAAGGAGTCCTCTAGCTCGGTGAGGGTGCCCGCGAAGGTGGGCGGCAGGGAGGGCGAGCGCACCAGCGGCAGCCCCATGAGCCCATAGCCTTCCATGAGCGCCTTCTCGGCCGCCAAGCTCTCCGCAGTGGGCGCCCGCACCTTGCGCAGGGAGATCCGCCGAGGCAGGCGGCTCTCTAGCAGGGAGTTGCGGATCTTTTCAAAGTTCTTGCTAAGCTGATACTGGCGGAAGGCGGTTTGGATGGTGCAGGCGGCGCGCCGGGACACGAGATGGCCCCCGTACTTGTGTTCTAGCATTTCAATCTGCAGCAAGGACAGAGGAGGAGGGGCTCTGTTAGGCAAGGAAGTCACAGGCTCCCAGGGTGGGGTGGGGGTCAGTGCCGGGAGCCACCTGGCCCACCGTTGGAGAGGACCGCAGGGGCTCACGTCTGATAACCCCTAGCATGCCCTGGCCTGAGATCCCAGGTCCTTGGCTCTGGGTGAAGAATTCCATGAGTGCTTGTATCCCAAGGGGCAGTGCAGAGAGGAGATGCTGATGGTGCTCAGATACAGCTGCTGTGATGGTAATTAAAACGTGTGCCCATGAGAAATGCAAGCAGAAGTACTTATAGGTAAAATGCATGTGTTTGATTTGCATCAAAATCCTGCAAATTTGCATTGGAAGGGTTAGACAACATATTAATATTAATAAAAATATTAACAAAAATGGTTGGAGCTCAGTGGTGGCTATATGGGAATTTATAACACTATTATTTCTACTCTGGCACACACATAAAAATAATGAACAGTGAAATACTAAACAAAAATGCTTTTAAAAAACCCCAAATAAACACCTGCTGTCTCTGTCCATCTCTGCCCTCCCATCCCCGCATGGCATCGGGGTTCTTCCCTTTCCTTGGGAGCGTCATGAAGATTGGAAACAGGGTTTGATCTTCTGTGCTCTCACAGTACCCGGCTCCCATGGTTGGCACATGGTAGGTGCTCAGTGCTTGTCAATTCATTAAAAGCTGAAAGTCTCAAGAGTGGAATTTCCCCCAGGCCGCCATGCCCAACAGGCCCACAATCCAAGTCGCCTCTGTTATCTGCAGTGGACACTCTCCGCTTGGGCAGGGCGTGGTGGGGCTGGCTTGGGGTTCTCACACAGTGGCCCCGGGAAAGCTTGGCCCTCTCTTCAGGGTCCTTGCTACCTCTTCTCAGCTCTTAACCCCATCTGTGGTTGTTTCTCTGCTTAGGTTGCTTTGTTCTTGCTTTTTCTCCTTTATGAAAACTTCTCAGAAAAGAATTAGAGACATTCCCCCAAGATGTGGCTAATACTGTTTCATCGTGCCCCTAGAGGGCCTTGCAGTTCAATAAGAGACAGACAAACCCTCAGAGGATAGGCTTGATGGGTGGTAATAGAGACTCTGGCTGGTTCTTGGAGAAGGTTGGGACGTGAGAAAATGTTCTTGGGCACTGAGATGATGGCCCATTCACAGCCAACCCCATCATTGCCACATTGTTTCGTTGCTGAACTGAGAATTGGGAGAGGTGGGCTGAGATTCGCTGCTCAAGACAAGAACATTGCCATTCCCATACCCCAGGGATCCTGGTGGGGAGGAGCACAGAGAGAAGGGTCAAGTTTATCCCTCCATACTACACTGCAATCTACTTCCTGCTCCACCTGACCCTTCCAAGTCTGCAGCTAGGATGACTGCCTCCCTGAAACTCCTATGATGCCCTCTGTTCCCTCCTCCCTACAGGAAGGATGGTGTCCCACGCTGGACCAGCAGAGGCATCTCAAAGCCCAGGAGACCTCAAGGACCCAGCCCTATTCCTCAGGGACAATCCCAGGTAAAATGAGACATCTCCAGTGCTCTCCAACCCTTCCAACCTTGCCATCCAGTGCTATCTCCACCCCTAAACCTAGGGGCATCGTGCTGTCTCTCCCCCCACATCCAGCCCTACTCTCCAGGGGTAGTTAGAAGCTTATTCAGATAAAGGATGAATGGCCCATGAGACTTCATATGTGATTCCCACCAGAAGTAGCTGCATTTCACATGGTCTAAAGCTCTGAGCAGCAGGAGGAAGTGTCCCCTGCCAATGGGTAATGTTGAAGGTTCTTCAAAGTGCTCTTAAAAATCATAACAGGGGGCCGGGGATTTAGCTCAGTGGTTTCGCTGCCTGCTGCGAAAGTGCAAGGACCCGAGTTCGATCCCCAGTACCAAAAAAAAAAATCATAACAGAGGGCCAGGGATTTAGCTCAGTGGTTCCGCTGCCTGCCTTGAAAGCACAAGGACCTGAGTTTGATCCCTGGTACCAAAAAAAAAAAAAATAACAGAATGGGGCTGGGGGTATAGATCAGTAGTAGAATGCTTGCCTAGCATGTGTGAAGCCTTGGGTTCCATCTCCAGCACCCTACAAAACCAACTGATCAAACAACAAAAACAGGTGTATCAGCTATCTACTGCTGTGTAACAAACTACCAAAACCTTAACAGCTTTAAAACAGACTCATGTATTTTCTCATAGCTTTGTAAATCAGTAGCCTGAGCACAACTCATCTGGGTTCTCTGCCCAGGACATTACTAGACTGAAATTCATCTAAGGCTTGGGTATTTCTTTCAAGCTCACTATTGTCAGCAGAATTCAGTTCTGCTGTAGGATTGTAGGACTGAGGCCTTCAGTTACTGAAAACTTCCCATGCCACTAGTCCTTTCCACAACATGATAGTTTGTTCCTTCAAGGCCTAGAGAAGGTCATCTTTCTGAGGCTTCACCTTCTTTTACAGGGTAGACCTGATTAGGTCTGGCCTACCAAGATGAACTCCCTTTTCATTAACTCAGTCAATCGATTGGAAATATCAGTTTCAAATCCATTGGAAATGCATAGTGGACATATCCTATCACTAATCAGAGGAGTGACATTCATCACATCCGTTGGTCGCTCTCAAATATGAGGGAGGGAATTATACCAGGTGTGTGTACCAAGGGAGGATCTTGGGGCTCTCCTAGAAGCCTGCCTACCATACCAATGGGACAGTTGCCTACTTGGTCTTTGTCTAAGTAGGATCTCATGCATCCAGAAGAAATATGGATATCTGTGTCCCAGAGGCTTTCTTTTTCTACTCTTGCAGAAATCATGCTAGAAGACAGAGAACATTGTAGCTGGGCTCAATCTCTCTGCTGAGCTCTGGGATGTACTCTGAGGCCTGGATTGGAGATTTGGCCTTGGCCTGGGCAGGAATGTCCTCTGAAGGAAAGTGTAGAGGGTGAGATGAACTCATCGCTGAACTGCCTCGTTCCCTTCCAACTTCTATCACCCTCTTACTGGTCCTCAAGCACCGTGAGAACTGACACGAGGCCCAGAATTCACTCTATCCCTGTCTTTCTGGGGAAATTCAAGCCCAAGAGCATTCTTTTCAAGTCATGAGGCCAGGGATTTAGCTCAGTGGTTCCACCGCCTGCCTCACAAGTGCAAGGTCCCAAGTTCGATCCCCAGTACCAAAAAAAACAAGTCATGAGATGCTGTTGGCAACTGAGAAAAGGTAGGAAACCCACTGCCTGAGATGTGTCTGGCACAGTAGAGGGGTCTGTTCCCTCAACACGGCATCACCCGTGTAGAGGTAGGTGGCAGACTGGCTGAGACAACCCTTAGAAGGCTTCTTCTACTGGTCAATGTCATGTTTCACTGTGGGGAAGAAAATCAGATTTACAATTCTTGTATCTGTCCCACCAAGTCCTCCTTAGACTTTAAGCCTCATGGAGACAGAGACTTTGCTGCCACATTCATTGCTTCATTCCCAAAACTTAGACAGTGCTCAGCACACAGTAGGCATTCAATGAATATATAGTGAATAAACTAAAGAGTTAATTGCAGAGTTAACTTTGTGAATGTCAAACAACAATAACAACAGAAAACTTCCTCATCTGACCTGAGCAGAGATCTCACCCCTCTCCCCACACTTGATCCTCTCCACTCTTACTGACATTTCCCGCCTTCACCCATTCCCCCAGGCGTAACTTGTGCCAGGCAAGTGCTGTACCACTGAGCCATGCTTTCTCTCGCAACCTCTATCCTTCTGCTTGCTGCCTTGCCACCTACCTGCAGATACCTCCCACATCTCCCCAGGCTAAAACATAGCTCCCTCTGACTCCCCTGCCTGTGGGGCACTAGCCTAGTCTGTGTTTCTACTTCCCACTGAGATTCTTCCAAAATGGGTCCGCCCTTCCCCACTCCATGAACAGTGCCAAACTACTACTCCAGCCCCATACAGTGACCTCATTGCCCTCTGGCTCCTGCTTCCCCGGTCCTCTGAACGGGTCCTCAGTAAGGTCAGCAATGGCCTTGTCACTGAAACTCATTGCCCGTCCTCAACCTCTCTCCTCGCTGTGGCTTTCTTCAGCTCTGATGACCTCATCTGTCTTGGTTTTCTTGTTCCCATACAACTCCTCAGTCCTAGACTGTGGCCAAAAAATCCCCACATATGTTACTTACAAGTCATACATGTACTGTCTTCCATTCTCCGCGTGCATTTTAATTTTTTCTCCTACATGTCTGGACACCCTCCAGGCCTCCCATGTTGGAAGTCATTAGAGCACATCTGGTAGCTGATAATAACTAAGCAGAGAAATGTCTCAGGCAGAGCCTTTGTGACCACCCAAATCATGTTCCACAGGCTGATATCTCCTCACCTCTCATCTGCCTTCCCTCAGAGATCCTCAGAGTAAAATGCTTCCCCCTGGCTTTCCATCCCAAGGACCTGGTGGCCTGCCTCCCATCCTCCCGTGCACCCAGTGCCTCAGCCTGCTCCACCCGTCCATACCAGGCCTGCCTGCTGGGGAGCCTGCTCAGCCTCCCCCAGCTTCAGTGTCCTCCCACCTTCACCCACTTCCTTCATGTAGGGACCTTCACGGGCCCTTTCCTTCGGGACCCATACCAAATGTGCCTCTTCCACAGGGCCTTCTCCATCCCCCAACCAGACAGAACCCCTGCCTTGGGCTCGGTACTGAATATTGTTTCAAGCATCTCTTTGACACTCAGTCTTCTCCAAGATTCTTTGCTGTATTTATCCCACCCAGCCATCCTTGCCCATATTCTCCTCCCTCAGAACCCAACAGAGCGTAGGTTATTTGCAACATCAAATAGGCCTTGGTCATCCTCAGATCCACAGATAGACCTTGCAGGGCACTAGCTTGGAGCAGCTGCTCCCTGAAAGGTGTTTGAACTCAGTTATTGACTCATTACCTCTTGTTTCAGTCCTTTTAGCACAGTCATCTCCCCTGACGCAGCCTCTGCCTTTGAGCCCAGCCTGCACAGTTGCACTGTCTCCTCTGTCCAGCGTTGCCCACCCTCAGTACTCACTGTCTCCTCGCCACTCAGAACTCCCTGTCCTCATAAACTGTCCTCCAGAGGCGAGGTAGATCTATCTGCCTCTCATCCCTTGTGCCCAGCTCTGTGCCAGATCCATGGTTGAGGCTTAGTAAATGTTTGTGGACATGGAATAAACTGAACTCTCTCCTCTGCCCTGGGGGAAATAAAACCCCAGTCTCTCTTTCAGAGCCAGGCTTGGAGCCAAATGCTCCATCCTTCCTCCTCCTCTATGTTCCCCCAACATTCTCATAGGACTAGGGACTCAGCAGCACCCCAGGTCAGCTCCATTCCCTAGTCTTTGGCCCCAGCTGGACCCTCCAGTCTGCCTAATCCTGTTCTTAACCAGGGCCGGGCCAGAGAGCTGAGAGGTGGATGTGGGGGGCTGGGGCCTCTGGGTCTCCCCAGCCAAGGAGCAGCCCTGCTCATTTCTCCTTCACCCCATGAATCATGGGTAATTGTGGACTTACCTCTTCCCAAGACAGCAATCTGTCAGCTTCTGCCAGAATCATCAGAGGGGGGTGGGTCGGGGGGGGGGGTCTGTCTCTAATGAGCCTCTCAGTGTTAATTAGAACACTCCCTCTTTCCAGGGTACTGCAGCAGCTGAGCCTGCCAAGGGCCACTGAGCTGGCTGCCAAGTCAGGGGAGGGGGAGGGGGGCAGCTAGCTGAGGAGGCACAGTGCCAAGGAATGTGGGCCGGGTGTGGGGGGGGGCTTTAAAATGTGAGCGAGGATTTCCTCTGATCCATGATTTTTCCACTGAGAGCCCTGAAACTTTGCACAGCATAAGGGTCCAGCAGTTAGCAAGGCAAATCCTGACCTGAGGCTGTGGGGCAGAGTCTGGGGAGGGGAGAGCCCTGTGGGGTTCCTCGGGGAGCCTACACGGGGTGGGGGCCTGTGTGGGGGAGGGCTGTGACCTCCCATGTCTCCTCGGTGCCCACCTCGCAGCCCACTGTCTGAGGCAGAGTAAGTATCAGCATAGCAGGGCTCTGATGGCCGCTCTTGGGGATCGCTCCCATTAATAGCCAGGGAGATGTGGGGGCACACTGTGGCTCAGCTGGTACCCAGGTCACAGACTGCCTTGGGCAGAGCTGCTCCCAGAGCCTCCTCTGAGCCCCAGCTCAGGCTCCCGGCCCTGGCCAGGGCTCCACAGGCCTTGAGTGCTACTTGTGTGGGCTGCCACCCTTCACTGTGATGGCAATGGATAGTGGAAGGTGCCGGGTTAAAATCATGGACTGTGGGGACTTCATCTTGCCTGCACTGCTCTCTAGGCCTCTGTCTTTGTCTTCATGTTGCTGAAATAAGGATAGCCATGTGCCCACCTCAATAGAGATATTGTGTAGATCTGGGAAACAATGTGTAGCAAAGGCCTGACACACAGCCAGGCCAGTGCATGGTTAGCACTAGCTGATCCTGCTTGCGTATGAGTGCCCGCCTCTGGCGTGTGGGTTCCCAGAGGACTAGGTCTGTGTTTCTGCCACTGTGGGATCCCCAGGCAGCCTAGCACAAGGCCCAGGGCAGAACAACTGCACAACGCTGTTCTCTGATGCTGAATGCTGTGCCTTTGCCACTTTCTCTGCAGGCTGGTACCCTCCGTGCTCAGGTGGAAATGGGAAGGAGCCTAGAGGTGCCCTGCTGCAGCCCTTTGACTCACAAATGAGGAAAATGGAGGCTCAGAGAAGTAAAGTGACTTGGAAATGTAGCCAATCCCTGCCCCTTGGAAAGGTGTCCCATGATGAGTCTAGACTTGAGGCTTGGGCATGACAGACCTGTTGGGAAGGTGGCTGTTCTCCGGGAGATTGGGGCCTCTGCTTAGGACCCTGACTTGGGGAGCAAGGCCTAGATGTCACTGAGCACAGCTGCATGACCCCGGGCTTGGCCAGCAGAGAGGTCTGCAACTGGACAGCCAGGATGGCCTGCTGAGCAAGACCGGCAGAGAATTCGATGCCATCTCCTCTAGATGGCTTTGGAAACCACACCCTTTACACCCTTTGTGCCCCTGCCACACCACTTCCCTCCAGGGCCTCCCAAAGGGCCCTGTGTGCTCTCTTTCTCCCCTCTAGGCTGTAGCCCCAAGGATCACTGTGACGGGAAGTGGGGAGGGCACAGAGGACGGCAGAGTGGTGCAGGAGGACTTCATCCTGCGCTGTCCTGGGCAGCAGGGAAGCTCCTTCATTTGCCTGCTCATCCGTGTGTGCTCATGAGAGCCTTTCCCAAGCTCCAAGGGCTAATGCAGGAGAACAATGGCAGGCAAGGGCAGGGCAGGGCAGCATCTGATGCACAGAGCTGCAACTGTTCCCTCTGAAGCACCCTGGGGGTGTCCGGTGCAGTCTGCTCAGTCCTGCCACAGCCCTGGTACAACCCTGTCCTCATGAGTGGGGCAACTACCAGAGAACACAGAGTAAGCTGCTAAGTCAAAGCACATGCCCAGCCCAGGAGGTCCCTGAGCCTGAGCTGAGGCCTAAGCATGGGTTGGGACCACCCCAGTGAGGTGGGACGGAGGTGGGCGGGGAATGTTTCCCACAGAGGCAATAAAACACAGGAGGGCCCAGAGGCAAAGGATGGCTGGGGGTCTCAGGGGGTGGCAACAGGCATGGCTGGGTCCCCAGTGTGGGGCTCTGGCAGGGGAACCTGGAGGAGCCTTTGCACTACACAGCAGGAGCCGTCCAAGGTTTCCACGCTGGCTCAGGGGAAGTATGACTGGCGTGCCCTTTGCAGAGATGACTCAGCAGCAGCTTTGCTGTGGGGTGGGGTTGGAGGAGGCCTAGCTGAAGCCAGTACGGGGTTTCCCCAGGGGAAGCAGGCAAGAGTCGAGGATGGCCTGGCCGGGGGTAAAGGTGGTCAGCATGGCAAGAGAGGGTGGGATTGAGAAAACAGTCAAGAGGTAGCCTCCATGGAGCTTGGCGATGGGGAAGACGATGGGAAAGAGAAGACCCAAAGGAAATACTCTGGCCTGGCTGACAGAGGAGGCCCAGTGGGTGGGGAGGCTGAGAGATAGCGTTTGTCCCGGCCCATTCCAGGCCAAGGACGGGAGGATCCCAGAGACTGGAAGGATCACTGTGTCGGAAACCTAAACCCTAGGTCTCCGGGAGACCTGATGACAGGCAGATCCTGGTCTGGCTTTACACTCACCCCACCCCATGTGTCTCTAAGTTATTTCCCTCCCTTGGCATCCTCTGGGCATCTTGGTACCAGTGCCTGTGCTTGGCAGTGGGGAGACAGTGATGTATCAATCACATGCCCTGCCTTCGAGGAGCCATGTCAGCAAGGAGTGCTGATGCAAGGCTGAAGGGCTATGACAGGGACCCCGGATGTGTAATGACATCTTGGAGAAGGGGCATCCACTGCGGCCTTGGCAGTCAGAGGACACTGCCAGAGAGGAGGAAGCTGCCAGAGAAAAGCCTTAAGGCTCGAAGCCCAAGGGCAAGAGTGCTGAAGAAATCTCAGAGATAGAGGCAAAGAAAAGAGAATGCAAAGCCCCAAAGAAATTTACCAGGTGGCTGAACCCTAGAGAAGTCAAGCAGCTTGCCCGGGGTCACACAGCTCATTGGCAGAAAGAGAATGAGTTCAGTCTCTCAGAAATCCATGCTACGTCTTCAATAACTTTTCTTGCTCTAGCCCCTCAATCCCTTTTTGCTCTCTTTCTCCCATGGCCAGCCTATGCCTGGTCTAGAAAGATACACAAGTCAGGGGAGGTGAGCTATTTCCTAGGGCTGGATTCACTAGGCAAGAGCGCTGAAGTGATCCTTTACCTATTCTCACCTTCCTTGACCCAATTCCACTAGCCTAGCATGCAAATCCATTGGGATCCTATCTACTTTTAAATAAAAGTCTGTAGAATCACTCAGAATTCTTTACAGCTCTCAGTATCCCATTCAGCCTGTCAGGATTAAACTATTTCTTTTGCCCAAGCCAAAGCACACTTTGGTGTTATTGACTGGATACACCTTTAATGGAACTGCAGCCTCTCTGGGGGGAAGGGAGGGAGCATTTTTTTTCTTCCTGGTTCCCTACTTCTTTGCTTTGCATATAATAATTACTTTTAAAAAAAATGATACTCAAGCTAGGCATCACAGTGCACCCCTTTAATCTCAGCAACTTGGGAAGCTGCAGAAGGAGGACTGAAAGTTGGAGGCCAGCCTGGGCAACTTAGCAAGACCATATCTCAAGATAAAAAAGTAAAAGGGGCCAGGCATTTCACGTAGTTCTCCCTGGGTTCAATCCCCAGAACAGAACAAACAACAGAACAGAACAAAACAAAACAAAATGTCACTCAAAGAGCTCTTACGACGTCCAGAATGCTCTCTACTAGATGCTGGGGAAAGGGTACAAAAATGAATACAAGAGGGTCTCTGTCCTCAAGAGACTCGTGTGGAATTGCGGGGACCTTGTCACCTCAGCCAACTGTCGGGTTCTTGGTGGACCATCGTCTAATAATAAAGAACTCGCTGCCTCAAAGAGAGATCATTCTATATTGTCCATTATTAAATAAGCTAAGATTTTCCCCCTCTCACAGATTTCAGTACCACTTTATTCTCTAGTATAATAGAAAGTGTCTATCTAATTATTATGCCAGCCTTCTCATGTTTAAAATGTGTTTTCCTGTCTACATTTTCTTCACATGACCCCAGCCCATTCTGTTTTCCTTTTGCAGAGACCTCAGAATGCTCATTTGCCCTCTTAAAGGCAGTGCCCAGAACCAAGCACAGGGACAGCCCTCCCTAACCAGTGACCAGTGCGGAACCCCTGGCTGGTGGCTCCATTTGTCACCGTCCTACAAGGGCTGCTTATAGACTCTCATCACTGTTAGTGGAAGCCCATGTCCTTTCTCCCAGGACAAAGCTGCCCAGCTCCTCATACCAGTGCTGCAGGCTTTTCAAAGCTTGGAGCAGAACTTTAGATTTCTCCCTATTTCATTTGACTTTTTTCACTGAAACCATCTCTCTGTCCTGATGAGTTTTTGTTTAATCTTGGATTCTGTCACCAAGGTACTAGCTGTTCTTCAGCTTCATGTCATAAGAATGTTTGGAAAATGTAACTTTCACACCTTTATTCAGTACCTTATCAAAACTGTTGACCTGGACAGGACCAAGGACAGCGCTCCACTGGCCTCACCTGGAAATGGCACTGATAGGAAAATCAATGTTTCTGTTTTCAAATTCTTCTTGAGAACAACCCCCCTGACTCTATTGTCATTTAATCCACCTACGTCTTGTTCACGTAGAGATTATGGGAGATTTTTGTCAAAATGCTGTACTGAAAGCCAGATGTACTGCCTACCCTGACCCAGGATGATAGCTTGGCAATGATGCCTGCAAAAAGCGATAGGGTTAGTTTGGTGACTCTGTCCTAGTAGCCTCTTATCAGCTTCCTTTTCCTAAGATCCACCTTGTCCACTGGGCCACAGAATGATTCTTTAGAACTTACATATTCTAGAGCTAGAAGAGATCATGGAGGGAATTCGAAGTTTAATTCCTAGTTTTGCTGATGAGAAAATCAATGCCCAAGAGTGCTTAACTGGTATTCACAAAGACACAGGTTAGAGGAGCAGCAGCGAGGATTGGATGTCTACAAGTTCAGCTCTGTCTCTTAACAGTATCACACAATCCTGTCTTTTTCTGAGCATGGGCACACACACACCCCACACACACTTGCCTTTCTTTGGGTCTCTTTAACTGTCCACTAAGACATGCCATGGCATCGTGTCTTTACTAGGTTCATGGGGGCCCCAAGACCGACCCTTTTCTCCTAACCCTTCCATGGTGCTTGGTCTCCAAAAGGGGATCTTGGGGCTTCCCCGGTTGGATTAGTCTTTGGAGCCCTCGTCAGCCTAGAAGAGGCCACCCACTTGGCACCACACTTGTGCGTGTGTGTGCCTAGGCATGGCACTTGCTCCTGGTGGGTGTGTGAGTTGGGCTGCCTCTTCTAGGCAAAGTGGAAGTGGGGCCTTCGCTAGTGAGCAGAGGGCTGCTTGCCGCAGTGTCTGTGAGGCCTTAAGTCTTCCTACTCATTGTGAGGGGTCAGAGCCCCTGGCCACACTGCCCAAGGGCCTGGCAGTACAAGAGTGTGCTCCCTGCAAGATGAGGTCCCTGGATGGGAGGGCGGCAGTGACCTACAGCGCATTCCCTGAGGAACGGGCCTTCGAGGCAGATTAGGCAGCTTGATTCAGGAGAACTGTGCTAGGAGAGGTGAGGCTTCGGGTGGGCCCAGATGGGGCGACCCCTGGTACCCTGGACAGCCCCCAAGGCAGGGCCCTCTCCACCCTCCCCGCCCCCCTAGGAGGCCCTGGGTACCTGTTTATTCTTTAGGTCAAGGGAGAGTTCGTAATCAGAGGCGCCAGGGGTGTGGGAGCAGGGCGCCGTCGCCAGGGCAGGCTGCTGCTGGCCGGGGGAGGCCGCACGATGCAGGCCAGCCCTGGGGGAGGCACCCCCCGCCCCCGGCCGCTCCTCCTCCTCCTGCAGCTCCTGGGCTTCAGCCTTCGGGGCATGGACACTGGGTCTGCCGGCTGCCACTGCGAAGTCCTCCATGCCCCCACCGGCCTGGGCACAGGAGCCGTCACTGTGAACAGAAGGCAATGGGGCTCGGTTGGGGGAGAGGGGCATGGGGTGCATGCAGCCTGAACTTCCTGGGCCTTTCCAGGGATGGGCACCAGTGAGGGTGTCCCCTGCACTTCCTTCTAGGGATGGGCTGTGATGGCAGGGAGGAGCCCCAGGCCAAGGGTGAACCTGAACTTGGGGAGGGCATCTGAGATAGAGGCAAGGAGTGGCCCTGGCCAGAACCCACGGCCCTCTGCTCAGAAGCAGAAGCAGAATAGTGCAGGTGACTGGGTGAATTCAGTTGTGCCTCTTCTCAGCTGCTTGGCCCATTGCAGGTTGCTTCACTACAACTGTTTCCCCACCTATAAAACGGGCACAATAATAGGACCTGCTACCCAGGGGCTTTGGAAGGCGTATGAGAGTTAAAGTTCTTGAAATTCCTTGTCTCTCGGTCACTGCTACACATTGGTGTTAACTACTGTAATTATCAATGGTCTGGCTCCCTGGCCCCTGACTGGGAAAGCTGGAAGGTGGCCCATTCCCCTGGGAACTGGCTGCATCCCAGGGAGTGATGCTTCAAGACCTGGCTTTGGGAGAAGTCCCTTGAGGTTGGGTGGCCCCAGTTTGGGGGGCTGGGCCTATGGGAGGACTGTTGCTCTGCTGGGTTTAGGGAGGCCTTTGTTCTCCCCTGGTCCCTCCTGTACTCCCAAGGAGCCACCAGCAGGCTGAGCAATGGCTGCTGCCCTTGTGCCTGCCCTAGGAAGCCAGCTCATGGGTGGGAGCAGCTACACTCCAGCCCTGGGGACTTGGTTCACTCTGGGTGCCTCGCTCCCTACCAGCTTCCAAATTCTGCTTCTCCTTCGAGACCCAGTGCTGAGCCACCTCCTCCAAGAAGCCTTCCCAAGCGACTGCAGCAACCCTAGCAGCTGTCCCTAGAGGGTCGCTGTCTGTTTCACAAAGGAGGAGCAGCATCATGGTGAACAGCATGGGCTCACATCCAAGCCCCAGTCCTACACTCTGCGACACTGGCCAAACTGCTTTGTCTCTGAGCCTTGGTTTCCTCATCTGTGTAATGGGAATACTCATGCCTACCTTATGCGGGTGTAGTGCAGAATATACTACACAATACTATATAGATAGTACAGAGTCCACATTTACAAGGTATTCAGCACAGAGTACGTGACTAATAAATAAACTCATTTCCCCTTCTATCCCTATCCCTTTTTAGAGCCCAGGCCCAGATTTTGTTTTATGCTCATCTGCCCAGTGAGTGCTGGGCACATGATGAGTGCTCTGTCAGTACTTGATGAGGACTGAAGAGAACCTAAGGCCTTGGAGAGGCTCCTACAATGGGCAGTGATAGAAGGTCGGGCCTGGAAAGAACCATAGGGCCACCCAGTGTAGCCTCCCGACCTCTTCTCTACATCGGAAGACCACCTCCAGGGAGATGCCCAGGCTGTGCCAGAGAAGGGCCTCTCCCTGTTGCTTCCACGAGCCGTGGGGTGCACAGAGGTGATCTGCCCGGAGCTAGGATAGCCAAGGGTGAGGTGAAGAACCCTCTCCACTGAACCTCCATCTCTCCTCACCTCTGTGACCCCACAAAGGAAGGAGAGCTCCGGGATGGCCTTGGCCTCAGTTCTCCTCCACAGTTCTTTCCTCTGCCATTCCTTGTGTGGCCACCAGTTGGTGTCTGGCCGCATGTAGCTCTAGATATCTTTGATGTTTTCTTTCACTAGCATCATTAGAAAGTTCTTTTTAAGAGCTAGCTTCACCTCCCCTTGCTATAGCATGTGCCTTTTCTTCCCCTGACCACATGGAAATAGCCCTTTCCCATTACTACCACAGCTTGCATCCAGGGTTTGGAAGGAACATTCATTCTCCTCCTCCCATCTCTTGCCCAGCCTGCCCACGGTACTGATACCCAGTTTCTATGCCTCTTTAGGGAACTCGGAACTACTCAGAGGTATAAATACCTTCAATAATAGCTCTTTGATTTCTCTGATTTCTGGAACGTGTCTGGCAAGAGGTTCCCAGGAGTTAATGCTCCAGAGCTCCACCAGGGACAATGGAGGCTGTGGCATAAATACCTAGCATCATTGTTCCTTCGGTGGGACAGTTATGAGGCACACTCCGTACAGCCTCCCCAAAGCCCCTGTGGGATCGAGCCCCAGCTGGTCAAAGCAGCAACCTGATAATTAGTGGACACTGTGTGGGCTTCCTTCTAACTGAGTCTCATTTCTCCACTTCCCCGGGGGCACTTCTTGTCCCAAAGAAACTACTTGCATTAAAACAAACCAGAGGCCTTTGGTGTGGGCCTGTGTCGAGGGGCCACCTCTCTGGTCTTGGTGGCCTCCGCACCACCAACTCCAGCATGCATACATGTACCTGTGTACACAGACATTCATGCACATGCCACACTTCCAGCTGGCTCTGAAGCTTTGAGCAATTTGCCCTCCCCTGTCACAAGAGGGGAGCTTGGATTCCACCGCTGAGGCCAGCCTCCAAGGCCCACCTGCACATCTTGGGAACCTCATTCCACCTCTGTCCGCCTATGTGCACCGGCACCTGAGAGACTGATGTAAGGTATACCTCCAGTATAAGATGAAAAGGTGTTGGGAGAGGGTCTTGTCCTTGTCTTCCTTCGCTGGACTTTTCTATTGGCTGTGAGGTAGAAAATGGCCATGGAACCCCTGCAGGGCTCTGACCAATAAGGCCATGTTTAAGGTTATATAGTGGAGGGCAAAGAAAATAGGCTTTGGTATAAGGAGCCCAGTTAGAAACCTGGCCTGCTACTTTTTATGTGATCTTGGGCAAGTCACCTATCCTCTTTCCAGCTCTATTTCCTCACTTGCAAAATGGACATCCTAGCAAGTACTTTGCAAGGTTGCCATAAAACAGATGAAGAATAATAAAGCATTTATAGCACCTAAATCAGTGCCTGGCATGTAGCAGTCCTTACTGAATGGGGACAGAGGTAGTGGTGGTTTGTTTGCTGAGCTAGAACCCTACAGCATGGGGTCTTAAAGGAATGAAGAAGAATGTGGAGAATTCTGAAGCAGAGGGGGCTCTCGCTATTTGGCTTTTCGGTCAACCTTCACAAAACTGAAACAACAAGGTTTTCCCACACACTCCTGGCCTTTTCCAGACTGCCAGCTGGGCCGGCTTCCTTGAGACTTCCCCCCACCATGTTTTGTCCTCTGGAGCAGCAGCGCATTGACAAAGCCACGCTCTTGGGTGTCTCTGACTCAAAGGTACTGTTGCCTGGGTGGGATGTGTGTGCTCACTGCTTACAGCAGGGCCCTTGGCTATACCCACCAATGTGGGCATTTCCTGGGCAAGCACTGGTCCATTGGTCCAGGGCTTGCTATGTGGATCTGTGCACTGGGCACTATGTCAGGGAGCAGTGGAGAGCTGAGTGTGCAGAGCCTCTCCTTGGTGCCTGAGCATCCATAGAATGTTCTGTGCCCGCTTTTCTCTCTGCATTTCCTCTGTACAAATGGTCTGAGGAAAAGGTTGGGATCTTCATCCGAGGGAGGACACCTATTTCAACCCTGAGACCCTCTTCTTCAGTTCACAGCCCATTGCTTGCACTCAGAACATCATCCTCCCAGGGGCATGCTGTGTCTTTTCAGCTTCTGGAAGTTGCTGGGCTGCACATGGGTTCCATCCCTGGCGGGTCTGACTGCAGGCAGCCTGGATGTGGACAAGCACCTAGGCTTAGGATTCATTCCTTCATTCCATGGCTTGAGTAACTTCTTTTAAGCCCCTACTTGAAGCCCCTGGAAGGGGCCCTGGTGCTCTACTCTCTGGGGTTCCACATCCAGCTGCCAAAACAAATTCCTAGGGTGACGATTCACAATTTGGAGAGCTAGGGTCATTCTGCTTATCATGAGATTAGCCCCTGGGTTGGGGCACCCATTTGAGAAGGCAAAAAGTAAAATGTGGGTGGCATCAAAATGAGGCGGTTCTGAGAAAGTGTTGTGTCTACAAGCCGCATAAACAGGGCCCGGGGCACCTGTAGAAGTCAGCCCATGTACAAGAACACAGGATTCAAGTATGGGAAGTGAAATATCTCTGAGAAACTGGGGACAAGCAGTTGCTCACAGGGACATCAGATGTTCTAAGAGCCAAATGACTTGTGTGCTGGAACTGAACATAACATGACAGGAGGACCTCTGAGGCGGGAAGCTGGCTTGTGCTTGGAGGGATGCTAGGAACCTAGCATGATGTGCCTGGTCTTGGCTCATGTGCCTGCCTTGGGGTTTCAGTGACCCCCTGCATTCTATCTGTCATCTCGATCAGAGCCAGTCCTCTACTCAAAGCCCACATGGCTCCCCAGTACTGGTGGATTAAGACGGCCCAAGGTCTTACCCCGTTTCCCCTTCCGGCTTCATCTCCACTGAGCAACCCAGCCACCCTCTCCACACCATCCCGAGCCTGCCGACCTCTCTCAGCCCACACCATACCTATCATATTTCATTCACCTGAAACACCTCCTCCTGTCCATGTCCCCTTCCACCCATTCCTTTCTCCATCTTGGCAGTCCTTTCAAGGCTCACTTATTGCTAGTGGTGCATGCTTATAATATCAGCACGCTGGGAGGCTGAGGCAGGAGGGTCACAAGTTTGAGTCTAGCCCAGGCAATTCAGTGACTTAGTGAGATCCTGTCTCAAAATTTTTTAAAAAAGCACGAGGATGGAGCTCAGTGTGAAGGTTCTGGGTTCAATTCTCAGTAACACACACACACACACACACACACACACACACACACACACACACACACACACACACACACACTGGCTGCAGGAAGAGCCAGTCCCAGTCCCACCCTCTTATGTGCTCTAATAATTCTTGGCACTTGCTTCTCTTTTGGCAGTGACCACTTTGAACTCTAATTACTCACTGATGTACGTCTTTTCCCTAGCCTGTGCCATGCTCACCGTTTCTTTTGGTACCGGGGATCAAACTCGGGACCTTGTGCTTTCAAGGCAGGCAGCAGAACCACTGAGCTAAATCCCCAGCCCTCGTGCTCACCTTTTTATCACAGGTACCCAGCACAGTGGGTTGATTTATATGACATGCTTGATAAGTGTTAAATAAGTGGCTATCTGAATGAATGGCTTGCTGGCTGGCTGGACTGTGAAGTGGGTAGAAAGATGGATCAATGGATAGGTGGGAGGTGGGTGGATAGAGGAATAGATAGGTGGATATCACATAGTTAATCTTTGCTACTTTCTCAAGGGCAGAGATACTGGAGCAGACTTGGTCCAGTACCACCCAGACTCTCCTCCAAGGAAGGACTTTCCCCCCCTGCTAGGATAGCCTTTGGAGGCTGGCTTCAGCTCTCATCCCCATCAGCCCCAGCAGAGATTGATTTTCTCCACTACATACAGCTGCCTGACCCAGCCATATCCTTCCTAGACCCATCCACCCATAATGGCCGATTGAGTAGAATATGAAGGCTCAGCCATTCAAGCCCAGTGTTCTCCCTCCAGAGCTCACAGTGGATCGGCCAAGGCTGCTGTTGGGTTTTTATGCTTGGACTTTACCTCATGCTGTGCCTCTCCTCTCCCTTCCAGGAGAATTCATCCCAAATGCATCCCTGGTAAAAAGTTGACACATTGAACTCAGAGTCTGCTTTCTGGAGACCCCAATCCAGTGCTAGATGTCCAGTGCTTTCTTCTCTCCTCTCTTCTCCTGTTTTTCTCTTTTTACAGTGTTGAGGATGGAACTCAGGTCCTTGTGCATTCTAGGCAAACACTGTAGCACTCAGCTACACCCCCAGCCCACCCTTCCTTTTTCTTAATAGGTGGGATTACACTGGTGCCCCTGCTCCCGGATCTGTAGCACTCATCCGGGTTCCAAATACATTTGCTGAAAGCTTTGGGCTCTCTTCTTAGAAAAGTGTACATGCCAGATTACCTGTACATCCAGGGCTGTGCAAACACCACAAAGCCCACGCTAAGGACAGTTATGGAGCCATGATCACAGAGTACTTTGCATATACTGAGAACCAGGCCACAGACTGTAGGCAGCTGTGGTCAGAGAAAAATGTATACTAAACACCACCAAGCCTTTCAGAGATGGGTCAGCAATATCCTTGGTGCTGAAGGAAACCTCATTCAAAGGCGAGAGAGCTAGTGAGAAGTGAAGCCCTGGGTCTGCAACTCACTAGTTTGGTGATGTTGAGTAAGATACCTAGTTTTCTGCACTCAGTTTTCTCATCTGCAAAATGGACATGCAAGCTTTTTTTTTTCCAGGAGAGTGGTGGAGAGGGAATGATCTCACAACCTTTCTACAGAGGAGTGGGCCAGGGGGAGTGGACCTGGCAGTGGCCACCAGCATCTGTGCTTACGCAGCCCTCACCAGGGAGCTGACTCAGGGCAGGTGCTCCCTCTTGGCTCCCAGCAGGCCATGTTTCCCAGTGCCAGGAGCTGAAGGGAACAGGGGCCACTGAAGAGCTTCTTAAGAGCCATATGGGGCTCTTTGAGGAGGGAGAAGGCTCAGGTCTAAACCCCCTGCTCTCCCACCAGTAGCTGGCTCAGGTGGCAGCCACTGGGATGGAGTTGGGAGAAGGGAATGGAGAGATACCAGGAGCTCAGCCTCTGCTGCTGGTGGTAGTTGGCTTGTAGGGGGCAAGGGTGTGGGCTGCTCCCTTACGCACATCATGACTGGCAGGTAATTACTGAAGACCTTGCAAGGAGCTTTGAGGGCTGAAGGTGTTCTCAGGCTGGAATGACCCTGTGGAGGGCAGGGCAGAAGGGGCAGACTCCATCAGCCCTCCTCAAAGCTCTTCTGGGGCAAAGAAATGAAGCATCTTCCAGACCAAAGCTAACAACATGCTCCACATCCCCTCAAGATTTTTCAACCTTTACTAAAACACTTCACTTTTTCTCCTTTCTCGGAGTCAATAAGGTGATATTAGATGGTCAGAGGGAGCTGCTAACCATGGAAGGCCAAGTGTCTTTGCACCCCAGATGGTATTAGGGAGGGAGGGAGGTAAATAGAGAGCCAGTGTCAATGACAGGAAAAGAAACAGATTCACACCAGGCATGGAAGTACATGCCCGTAATCCCATCTCAGGAGGCTGAGGTGGGAGGGTTCCAAGTTGGAGTCCAGCCTGGGCAATTCAGTGAGACCTTGTCTCAAATAACATTTAAAAAGGGCTGAGGATGTAGTTCAGTGGTAGGGCACTTGCCTGGCGCGCACAAGTTACTGAAGAAAGAAGGAAAAAGTGAACAAATTCATCCTGTGCTGTTTCAAAGAACAGGATGGAGAATCTTGCTTCAGGTGAAGAGCCCCGGGCAGGGATCGGGATAGAATCCCACCCCGGCATGCTGAGTTCCACTTAACTTTGGGCCCATCACTTCCCCTCTCGAGGTTGCTGCTTCCTGGCTATAAAGTGGACAGTTTGCACAAGATGCTTCGACATCTGGAAGGAAAAAGAGGCTAGGCCTCCTGCAGCCCTCGTGCCCATGACCTGGCAGGGCTGCACTGTGCCACTCACACCACAGCTGCTGCTGACCCCCTCAAAGTCAGTGACACCACAGAAACACTCCCACTCTGTAACCCAAGCCCGCCCTTCCTTGGGCCCAGGGCTCCCTGACCACCATCATCCTAGCAGGAAGCCAGGGCCCAGATAGAATAGAAAGCCCTGGAGGAGACAGATGTGACTTTCTGGCTCCTCTGCATCCAGAGGCGGTCCTGACCTCACTGGCTGTGACAGGCTTCTCCCACCACCTCCCCAGGGCCCCGAAGAGTAAGTTATTTTCTCTCCATCTTGGTGCCTTAGACACTGCAGGCTTTGGTCTTACAGCTGCTCCAAAAGGTGCTGGCAGGTGGGTTTGCCTCTGGGGGCCTCCTGTCAAGCTGCTCATGGCCACTTCCCTCCCCCTGCCAGCCCTGCAACACCCAGACTGCCAACTCCAGGCAGGCCACAGCATGGCTGCTGACCATCCTCAGGGCCAGTGCAGAAGCCCCTGCTCCGCCTGTCACGTGGTAAGTGCTGGTGCCTGGTGTGCTCACAAGGCCCCTCGGGACCTCATCTTCCCCACGCCCCCGGGCTGGGCCTCACTGACTGTCATCATCTCATTGCTACTAGAATCCCAATATTTCTGAGCACATTGTAGTCTCATAAATAGGCACAGATAAATAGGCAAAACCAAGCCCTAAAAATACCTTCCCACACTCCGCCTCCAGTACACAACACACTGGCCTGAGAGCTTCCAGGGCACCTGACACTCCTTGCTTATTCTCACCCTTCAGGCAGGCCTGGATGCATTATTGCCCCTAGGAGAAGGCAGTCTCCAGCCCAACATTCTCCTGTCCCCTAGCCTTAAGAAGAGGCCTGGAACCTTCCCTGAACCCACAACCCCAAAGCACCTCATTGGGGTGAGGAGCTGGGATCCAGCTCCGTGGTAGAGCACTTACCTAAAGTGCATGAGGCCCTGGGTTCCATCTCCAGTATCACAAAGGAAAAAAAAAATAGATTTACAGCTTAGTGAACTCAGGCTTTAATTTTCTCTTTTCTATTTTTATTTGCAACATTAATGTGAAATATAAGGAAAGATATTAAGCAGGTGCAGTGGTATATGCCTGTAGTCCTTGGTATTCAAGAGGCTGGGGCAGGAGGGTCACAAATTTGAGGTCAGACTGGGCAATGTAGTAAGACTATTTCAAAATTTTTTAAAAAAATAATAAAAGGGCTGGGAATGTAGCTCAGTGGTACAGTGCCCCTGGGTTCCATCACAAATGCCCCCAAAGGAAAGTTTAAAATAGCTATGTGCAGCCAGTACAAGAAATACCACATCAGAAGACTTGTCCAGCCTTCTGTTTCACCTCCCTCCTTAGGAGACTCCAGCCCTACTGTGTGCGGCTCATTCCCTAGCTTTTCCTTCTAAGCCAGTGTCCTTCTTGTCTTTATGTCAGCAGTGGTGGCTGCTTCTCATGAGTGCAGTGGGCTTCAGGCTTCATGGGGGACATTCAGGAACGTGGGGCCTTGCAGGCTCCAGAGAGGTCGAGGAAGTACCTCCCAGGTGGTGGGCTGGCACGTCCCCACTGGCAGGTCTGCAGAGTAGCAGGGCCTGACCACAGCCAGCTGGATCTCAGGCTGGGATCCCAGCATGACAGCAAGGCAGAGTTTTAGGAAAGAAAGTGGGGTTGTTCTTTAAGGGGGTTCTCTCTGGCTCTCTGTAAGCTAGAAGTGTAATCACCTTCACGGGCCATGGTGACCACCAGAAGCCCTTCTAGCCTGGTTCACAGAGGTGCCAGGTGACTCAGGGAGAGGGATGCCTGAACCAGGTCCAGGGTGTGCATGCCTCTGGAGCAGCTATGCCAGCCACTTCCTACCCAGGCCCTCCTTCTGGGTGTGGGTGCTCCTCCCTGTGCCTGTCATACAGCCCAGAGCTGTGTGTCTTGTTGTCCCCTGATGTAAGAGTGAAAACGCTTTTCAGCCCCATGTGGGTAGCAACTATCTTTTTCTTCTTTAGGATTCCCAAAATTTTAGTTTCTCAAATAGAATAAAAACCAAAAGCACCACTTACTTTCCCTATACTATTATAAAAGAATATGATCTGTAGGAAGGTTATAATTTCAGAATGAAAAACTGTCTTTAACTTTTTCTGTTTTTTATACTCTTGGTGTTTTGTGTTAGGGGTCTTTGAATGGAGAAGTACTGGACTTTTCTCTTAAGTGTAATTTATGAAGCTCTGAGTTAGAGATGATGCCAAGAGAGGCTTCCAGAAGGTAAGAAGGGGTTGGAAGCAGCAGATATAACGAATATGAGCTTTAGAACCAGGAAGACCACCTTGGTTAAAATTCTACCACTCACTAGCTATGTGGCATTGGGTAAGGTCCGTAACCTCTCTGAGCCCATTTCCTCAAATGTGCTGGCGATATCTATGATATGATTTTGCTGAGAGTTAATGAAAAGTACCTGAGAACCCTCTGGTACCTGTTTGATGGATGCCAAGTAAATGTAGATTTCCTCCCTAATCTGGGTCTGTCCCTAGCTGACTGCTCCCTGGAGCACAGGGACCTGAGTCGTCAGTCACAGCCCCTGCAGAGCTGGTCAGTATCATGCGACCTTCACAAAGCCTGTGGCCCAGCCCAGCCAGAGGCCAGCAGGAGGCCCTGTCGGGTGTTTTGCGTTCTCTTGGACATGACATGAAGTCTCTTCTTCCCATCCTCCTCCTGTTCCAGCCCTACCTCACCCGGCAAAGCAGATACCTCTTCTGTCCTGAGCTAGTGCCAGGGCAGGACAGCTCCTCACAGGCTCAATTTTACCACATGCCACAGAAAAGTCTCTGATGGCCTATAGATGCCCGCGGAGGCCAGGTGTGTGCTTGCTGCAAACACAAGTCTTACAACCAGCAGAATTACCAGTAGGGTGGGACTTTGCTCTGGATTCCCTACATGTTTCCCTGTAGTTACCTTCAGCTTTCCTGTTGGAAGTCTTTCCATGGGGCAGGCCAGGGCAGGGGCAATGACAGGCCATCAGTAACAGTGACTTTCCCACCAGTAAAGTGCCTCCTCGCAAGTGAGCAGGCAGGCAGACTGTCAGCGGGCATGATGATTTCCCCGATAAAATGCCTGTGCTCTTAATCTCCCAGCCTCCCAGCGACAGCCTAGTGCTGGGTTAAATCATTTCCTCCTCTGCTCTGATGTCTGGAAAATCTCCCTGCACCTGTTGGCCCAGCTTGATTAGCCCTCTTCTGAGCCTTTGATCCCTGCCCCAAATTGGCCCCTTAGTTCTGAGTCTCTCTCTCCATCTCGACTGTCAGGTTCTTCGCAGCCAACACTCCAAACGTCATGCCCGAACAGACTCCCCCGACAGACAGCTCCCTCCACACCCTCCCCTGCCATCCCAAGGGAAGGCCGGACCATCTCTGTGGGGCACGGCTCAGCAAGTGCTATGGTTTGGATCTCAAATACCCCCTTGCCCTGCAACCGCCAGTGTGTCCCAGCCTCGGTCACCAGCCCATGGTACTACCGGGAGGTGATGGGACCTTCAGCAGGGGGCGCCCAGTGGAGGAAGCTAGGTCACTGGCCACGTGCCCTGGAAAGGGATAGTGGGACCCAGTCTCTTTCCTCTCTCTTTGCTTCCCTGCCACCGTGAGGTGAGCAGCTTTGCTCCACCACGTGCTGCCTCATGATGTGCTGTCTCATCACAGGCCCCAAAGCAAAGCGGCTGACCAAGCCTCTAAAACCCCGAATCAAAACAAACCTTTCCTCCTCTTATGTATTTATTTTTTTGGTACCGGGGATCGAACTCTGGTCCTTGCCCTTGCGCAGCAGGCGGCGAAACCACTGAGCTAAATCCCCTTTCCTCCTTTTAAATTGATCATCTCAGGTGCTTTGTCACAGGACAGAAAACTGACTGACACAGTGACCATGCACAGCCCACAAGGCAGTGAGTGAGTCCTTTCCTGCTCCCACCGGGTCCATCTCCACCACAGTCGGCCCATTGTTTTTGAGCCCCGCCCAGTCACCTCTGAGTTGCTAGACCCTAGATCTGGCCTGACTTCTGATTTCTCCCTCTCTGCTCTTAAAAATCCAGCTTCTATTTTCCCAGTGTGGGGATGACCCCAGGGCCTTGCACATGCCAGGTGAGTACTCCACTCAGCTCCACCCCCAGCCCTGGAATGTCCACCTTTAAAACAGATAACACTCAATGATAAGCCAGGCACCTTTCTGGGCATCACCTCATTTAAAACGTTCCCACAGGCACAGGCTTGCACCATCGGTGGTACATACATGACTGTCCCATCGGGCGGCTTGTCCATCCGGCCCCATGGTGGATGTGTTAATCCTCCTAAAGACTCAGTAAAAGGGAAGTGCTATTGTTATCCTTATGACACTTTACAGATTCATAAACTGAGGATTAGAAAGCTTAAGTCATTTAGCCAAGGTTACAGGGTCCCTAAGTGGCCCAGCCAGGACTTGAACCTGGAATTGAATGATAAGAGGCTGCGCTCTCACCTACTCCACCTTGTAGTGCTTCCTTGAAGACTTCCTGAATTCATCTTCTACTCCAGGGCTCTCCTCTACCACTCCCTCACCTCCTCCCCTTTCCCTGCCTAGAAGGAAATCCATAAAACCTACCTGGGCTCATTCCTCTGACTGCCCTGAGGAAAGGAAACTCTTGTTTTTAACTTCTCTAGTGAGCAGTAAACATGAGTGTCTTGTTCACTAGGATTACGTCTCCTTATGAATCAGTAGATCTATGTGGATAAAATGTATCAGTCTCTCGCCAATGTTGTTGGTGAGTCGGTTCCCTTGGAATCTGAGGTGCCCAGGGTAGCAAAATTGACTCATGAGACCTCCAGAGTTTTGGCATGAACCCAGGACATGGGAACACACCAGGATCTCACCAGTCTGTGCGGGTGGCTGCACCTGGGCTGGGGGATCAAGGTGGCCTAGTCAAACAGGAGCAAGAAGAAGCAGAGTGTAAAGTCATCACTTGCTTGGTGCGCTCCTCTGCCACCTTCTGCCTTTGGGACCTTTGACAAGTGGCTTGTCTTTTCTAGGTGTGGTCTCAGCTGCTGAATGAACACAGTGCTTCCCCAAGGTCCCATGAGCCTGTGTGGGGAGAATCATGTGAGTGACTGGGCAGATCTGCACTCTGGAAGATGCTGTCCAGCGGCACTGGTTAGGTGAGGCAGCACCAACCTCATCCCTCCTTCGCCCTCAGGTCTGTCCTTGGAGTGAGGGCAAGTGCATCTGAGTCCAGGGCACACGCTGAGAGCTGTGCACAAGAGCGAGAGGTGGGTGCCTGGCTCTTCCCTGGCCTGGGAGGCGGGCTGGGGGACATGTCCCTGACGGAGAGAGGGACACCAGAGTGGCTCACGGTGAGCTGGCCATGTACAAGTGAGGTCAGATTTTTCTTTTTAAAAATTTGTACCATAAAAGCAGTGTTTTAACAGTAAGCAGAATATAGAAAGAACCACCTGCCTGTGCCCTAGGCTCTCCCCTCACAACAGAATCCCATCAGCCTGTGCCTTTGTCCGCCACGCTCTGTCCCTGCAGGGCATGCCCAGCCCTGGCCAAGGCAGAGGGCCTTTTAGAGACCACTGCTGAGGGCTGTGGTGCTTAGACAGTGCACCACCCCTCATGGCATTTTGAGGAAACTGAGGTCCAGAGATGGGAGTGTCTTGTCAAAGTGCAGCGGTGAAAGTACCTCTTCCCAGGGTGCCCAGTCCCACCCTGGCCTGCACTTCCTAGGAGGGGAAGGTGGGCAAGGCGCTTCCTGCCTGGCCTTGGCTCCTATATATCCAGGCTTCTAAGTCAGTGGGCCTTTTTCTTTGATGCCCCCTCTTCTCTCTGCAGGAGACAGCCATACAATCCAGTTTTCGCCACAGACAGCTGTCTTTCCTGTTGTTACTAAATAATAGTCACAAAAGAAACCTTCAGGACCCTTCTTTCTGAAGCCATTCCAAAGCTCTCAAAGGTAATAAAGTCTCTAAGAATTTCTGACTGGATTAAATCACTCATTATATTTTCTTTTTTCCCCCTTCTTTATTCAATGAAACAAATTCAAAATGTTAAAAATTTTGGATTTTTGTCATCCATTAGATAGACATATGGAAATTATAAATTATTTTCCTAGTCAGGTTATTGGTTAAAAGATAAGTGAAAGGGTAAACAGGCTTTCAGAATAGAAAACTCAACACAAGCACAGGAAATCTTGGAGTTAGAAAAATCTCTAGGGCTGCAAAGAGAAGATGCTGTTCCTGGGAATGACAAAAGAATATCCAAAAGATCCAAACAAGAAGTTTTAGGTAAATAAAACAAGAATAGATCTCCCAGTAAACTAGACAAAATTGCATTAGTGAATGCCAGTGGAACAGAGAGCACTAGAGATTCCTCGTGGGATCTTTCCTGTTGTTGTTCTGGAAGTGTAATGTTCACTTATGTTTATTTTCCTTAACTAACTAAGCCTAGAATTTTTTTTCCTGTTCCTAAAAATACTCTCTTCGTCATTTTTCTCCTCAGCTTGGCTGGTCTGATGCATTTACCTAATGCTGCCTGGAGTCTGGGAACAGGCTCTGGGGCAGGGAGGGGGTAGGGGAGAGACGAAACCATCCCTGAGTGACCCACGTCCTGTGGCTGGAAAGTGACCCAGCTGCTCACTTTCCTGCTACTCCACTCTCACTTCATATATGTGGCACTTTCCCTGTCGCACCCGATTCTGGTGGCCAGAGACTCACATCCTAGCTCTGCTCTTTAGCCAGCTATATGGCCCCTGGACAAGACATTCATGGTCTCTGACCCTCAGTTTCCTTATCTGTAAAGTGGAAGGGACCATATTTCATAAGCTTTTACTAAGGATTAAATAATAGTTGTATAGCACAGAGCAGGTGCTGGATACATGGTAGTAAATATTCTCTTTCTCTTCCTCAGGGTGGAAGACACAAAATAGGAATACAAAGTTAGTAAGAATTCTCTAGTCACCGGTCATCATGCTGTGAGAGCTGCCTGTCGGAACCGGCACAGCCCCTGCATGCACAGGTCTGTCTCCTAAGAACGCTCTGGTGACAACCTCGGTCAGTGGGAAGGCCAGTCTTACGGGATGGTGCAAGGCCTGGGAGGGAGAATAACACAAGCACATTCACCTGGGCAAATAGTTACCCGCAGACATGAGTCTTGCATCCAGCTCAGGAGAGCCTCCTGAGCAGAAATCCAAAGTCATGACAAGACAAAAATATCTAATACAGGTCGAGCATCCGTAATCTGAAAATCCAAAATCCAAAACTCTCCAGACTCTGAAACTTTTTGTGATACCACAAGTGGAAAATGTCACACTATGAAATTGTTTCATGCACAAAATTATTAAGAGTACTATATAAAATTACCTTCAGGCTCTGAGTATAAGAAGTATATAAAACATGAATGAATTTTACTTTTAGACTGGGGTCCCACCCCTAGCATTGTGTATATGCAAATATTCCCAAATCAAAAAATCTGAAACACTTCTGGTACCACCCATTTCAGATAAGGGATAAAACCTGTACTCTGGAATATTTCAATGCCTTCCCCTAAAGCTCATCTTTTCACACGTATTTTGGGCTTGGGCCCTCCTATATCTGGCAAGGAAGACACAGACAGGGCAAAAAACACAGAGAGGGGAAGTGACAGGTTACAGGGGACAGATTTCTTTAGCTCTAGGACCAGACTCTTCTGCCATCTGTGTGTGGTCACCTCAGGCTCGGAGCCCAGCCCAGCTACATTCTTTGTAATCACAGAGCTCCTCAGAGCCTAAATGACCAAGAAGCCCACCCTGCCTGCATGCCACTTTCCTGTCCACACCACAAGGAATCTTTCAAGCCACTTGGGGTCCCACTGGCAGGCAAGCTGCCCCTGCCACCACAGGCCCTCCTGGGCGTTTGTCACACCGTCCGACCTTTCCAGAGGCCATTTCCACCTAACCACTGATCCCTGCAGGAGACAAACACTCCCCCAATCATCTACTGTCTCCTCCATTCGAGTGTCCAGAGACCCCCGAGGTGGGGGCTGGGCCATTTCTTACTTCTCTAAGGAAGACAAGCAGTGCTGTGTGGCCCAGAGCCACCCAGGTGGCTGCTTTTCTCCACCAGGGAGCAGGGTAGGTTTCCCAGCAGCCTCTGAACCCAGAGTAACTACTGGAGCAGGCATGTGTTGCAGAAAAGCGCCTCAGCCCAGCTGTTGAGAACTAAACTGTATCGATTGGGAATTTAATTGCTCTGTAATCGCTGAGTAAACACTGGCTGGTCCACTGATTGAGCTCCAGGCTCATCCCAGCCGGTAGGGTTAGGGGAGAGAGCGGATAGATGTTCTGGCCAACCTAAGGTGAACCAAGGCGGGCTGTCCCCCACAGCTGTTCTCAGAAGGGCATCCCTGCCATGCAGCTTCCAGCCAAGCCCTGTGCTACTCTGCAGACCCTGCTTTGCCACTGGGGAGCAGGTGACAGTGCCACATGTGTGCCCAGGGCAATGTGGGGCCCAGGAGAGACAGGGCACGCGGGAGTGGGGGGGGCTCTCTAAACTGACAACATACTAGGTGGGAAATCTAGGCTACAAAATATTTTTTATGGTGGGAAAATGTAAAACTCAATGCGCAGAAAAGTAAAACACTGGAAGCTTGCACACTCAACTATGAACAGTAATTAATTCTATGATTGGATTCAAGTTTTATTTTCCTCTTCATACTTCTGTGTTTTACATATTTCCAACAACTAGCACGCATAACTTATAATCAGAAGAAACAGATGTTATTCAAGACCAAATGAAACGGCTAGAAGGATCTCTCTTGAGAAAAACAAACAACCTCTAAAACCTCCCAACAGCAGCTCGAGAGAAAGAGGTTACATTTTGGAGCTAGACTCAGGTTTGGCTTCCAGTAGTGGTTCCTTTGTCACAGTCTCCACCCTCTCTCTATCCCAGATTCCTCATCTGTACATGGGCATCGCCATCTGTCTCACAGACCATGGGGCAGTGTCCCTGGCATATTCAGTACGTACCATTGTCTCTTCTCTCCTGGAGGAAGAGTGAGTGAATGAGAAGGAAGAAATGAGTATCAGAAGGAAGGGGTCAGTTCAAGCTGCTGGGGCTCAGGGTGTCTCCCAGGACTCAGGTGCCTCCTTCATTCACTGCCTAGGACTAGGCTAGGGGCTGCTCTGTTTCGTCCCCTGCCCACCCCTTTCTTCTGTCACCTCTTCCCATCACTCTAGTAGAAGGCAATCTTCCTCCTCATAGCCCCAGTACCACCCACAGAGACAAATGGGCTGCAATTCTGCTGGACCCAGGAGGCAGCTGGCCAGCTGTTTCCAATGTGACTGAGAGCCTAAAAGGAAGGGGAGCAGTGAGATCCGAGTAGGACTGCAATTATAAGCCTATTCAGCTCCCCAGAATAAAGCCTTGCCATTAACTAACAGCAGGGAGGGGGCAGCATGAGCTCCCCAGCTTCCGGGAAGAGCCTGGCACAGGGCTGCAGGGGCTCCACCTCCCCCAGCCCCACCCGAGGGCCAATTACCCTGGCAGGCCTGGGGGTGAGTGCCCAGGCCCGTGCGGGGATTCAGGCCCATGAAGTCCATGATAAACCTGCCTGGTCATCCAGTCTCAGAGCCTTCACCAGCTCAAGGCTGATCCATTGCATGCAACTCCCTGAGCCCCCTACCCCACCACAGACGCCGGAAGCTTCCAGACTTTCCCCATTTAGGTCTTCCCACTCTGGGCTACCCTGCTCCCTGGCGGGCTTCTCTGCAGGTGGCTGCGGAAGGCTGTCCCGGTCCCCAGTAAAGCTGTCCTAACCTCCAGGACTGAGACCTCTAGGTCTCTTTAGGAGCCGGTGAGAGTCTCTCAGACCCACAAAGTAGGGGTAAATCACCAAACAAAATAAAACCTGCTTTCACTGTTTCACTAGAGTTTTAGCTTGAAATTAGTTTCTAACAGGGTTGTGAATCAGAATCTTTTTTAAACAGTTTAGTGATAATACTGCAATCATTGTGTGTAGTACTTTGTCATCTTGCTTAGTTAAATGAGATTATTCAAAGTATACAGTATAAGGTGAGTCTTGGGGACACAGCTGAGTTTCCTCTGGCTTAGGGTTGGCTGGACTAAAACAGCTGACCAGGTAGGTGAGCTGCTACTGCAGCCCTCAGAGACTCAGAAAAGGGACATTTGCTTAGCCTGGCAGCGTGGGGTGGGCCAGGGAGGGACAGACACATTGTATACTTGTGCTGACCTTGGCCTCAGCCAGAGTGCAGAGGCAGGCAGGGAACTCCCACAGCTGGCTGCATGCACACACCAAAGACCTGGAGATCAGGCTGATTGGGTCTGGATTCCCAACTGGGGTTGTGTGGAGACCGACTGGCTTATCCCTGGAAGTCCTCAGAGGACTGGGCTGGAGTCTGACCAGTAGGGAGGGGCAGGACTTGCCTCACAGCACCAGAGGGACATAGAAGGTTCTGTGCCCACTCTCCTGTGCTGGGTCCTTGGCCTGGGCCTTGACCTTGGCACTTGCTCCTACATGGGTTGTTTTTGGGTTTTTTGGGGGGTACTGGGGATCGAACTCAGGACCTTGAGCTTGTGAGGCAGGCACCAGAACCACTGAGCTAAATCCCCAGCCGACACTTGCTCCTAGATGACTCCCTGGGAAGTCTGGGCCTCGCTCTCTGGAGGTGAGACACCTGTTTAGGGAAAGTAACAGGGGTTGGGAAGAGGTCATGGAAAGATTGGGAGTAGGGATGTTGAGAGTCTGGTGGGAGAAAACTTAAGGCCCAATATCCTGGGAAGCTAAGAACACAGACCAATTGACACATGCCCTGTTGCGCTGTCCAGAAAACATCCAGGAGCCTCCTCCCAGAGAAGCCAGGACACCGACATCAGACAGACAAACGGACAGGCAAGCAGGCTCTAGGAAACTACAGACCGCACAGACAGGATGACTTGGAATAACAGGAACTAGAGACAAGCAGCAGCTGAAGTTTTGGGCCCCTTGGAGACCAGTCCCCCTGCCCCACACAGACAGTTGTAATGGGCAGGGCTTCCAGGCCCCTCTGGGAACATTACAGAAACTCTCCCACCTCCCACCTCCCTCCCTAGAGCACTTCCAGCCCCCAGCCTCAGTGCCCGCACCTTCAAGGGGAAGACAAATGACAGACATTTGGGGAATTAAAATAATGGATTTCTTGGCATCCACCCCAAACCTTGGAAACAATCCTAGTCCTTTGGAGCCCTGGCCCCATTAGGACCCCTCCTCATAGCCCTCCCCTCCCCCTCATCACCTACCTTCTCAGACGCTGTGGGGGTACACCAGCTCCGCCCACCCCTTCCTACCCGAGGCAGGGGAGGGCGGAGGAAGATGAGGGGTGGGAAGAACCAGGAACATGGCAGACCCAAGGGAGACCCCTGTCCCCTGTCCCTGCCAGGCCTGGGCTTCCTGAGGGTGAGTTACCCAACATCACCACAGACTGCTGTTGGTTCGCATCCATAGCACGCTCAGTGAGGTGAGCTGAAGTGATGAGGTGGGAGGCAGACTTCTCCCCTGCCATTTTTAGGAAGGAGACTCAGGCTGTGTGTCACGGGAAGGAGCCAGGGCCCTTCTGCCTCCTCCTCCTTTGCCAGCCTTACCCTTCCTGCAGCTCCACTCTTTCCTTTTATCTTCTACTGTCTCACTCTCCCACTTCCTTCTTCCTTCTAATTTCCAGGTGAGTTGTTTTCAGTTTGGGGGTCTCCTAATGTCCCATTAGATGAGGGATTCCCATGGCTTCAAGTGGGCCTTACTTTTCTACAGTTCCAGGGCCTGGCCCAAAACTTGGCATAAAGACCGCCCCAAACATCAATACAGCACCTGACCAGTGGTGGGGAGCTCCCATCCCTCCTTCAGCCCTGGATTTGAGGATCCCCAAGATGTGCCCCCTCCACGTAGTCTCTGCCTCAGAGTTCTACTTCCTCGTCTGGCCTCTGCTGATCTCCCCTCAAGGGAAACCAATTAGCAGTGCTTTCCAGGGGTGCTTTTCTTTACTCCTAGGTCAGCAGGCACCACCTCTGATAACTATATAGTTACTTTCTAAGGACTAAAAGGAAAAATATCATAGACTAGCTACATCTTAAACATGAAAATGGTGAGCACTGGGAGCCAAATGCCCCAAGTTCAAGTGCAGCCATTGCTACTTACTGTGTGACCACAGACAGGTCCTGAGTCTTTAGACCCAAAACCGTCTCTCTCATAAGACAAGGATAATAGCTTGCCTGGTCTGGCCTCACTGAGCAGCTGAAAGGTCATGAGATTATATGTAAAAGCTACTGTCGAGACAGATCAATCCCCCACTCTACAGATGAGGAAACTGAGGCCTGGGGAGTTACATAAATTGCCTCAATTCATTCTCACATCAGGAGACTGGGGAGAGGTTCCATTTCAGGCCAGAATCCAAATGGGGTAAAGAACAAGTCAAGAAAAGAGAAATGTGCAGAAGTGAGGCAAAAAACTTGGTGGGAAAAAGAAGAGAACAAAGCGAGAGAGAGCAGATGGAACTTCAAGGGTGGGGACTTCATGTGGGGAAGGAGGAGGAGAAATGGAGAAAACAGGGCAGGATGCAGAAAGGGGCACCCACAGTAGGGGATGGCATGGAGGAGGGGGCCCGCAAGGAGAGGGGACAGAAGGAGTAGGAATGACCCTGAAGAACGAGGACACAAAGCCCAGCCTGTCAACGACCCGCCCTTCTTCCCAGGAGTCAGCCAACTCAGCCAGAGCTGAGAAATCCTCAGAATTAACCCAGTCACCCTGGCTCAGAAGGAGAAAGTTAGAAAGAAAAATGTACACCTTTGCTGCAAGAGGAAGGTCTGGCATTCACTGAACTTAAATACTCTGCCATGTGACATGTCTGTTATCAAATTCATGTCCCTTGGCATTTACCAAAATGTATTTTATACCGGTCCTTTAGAAGGAAGAATCATGGCTTTGGAATTTGAATGACAGGGCATGATGGTTGTAAAAGTTAGGAATGGCTCATCTGGGTCTTGAGGAAGGAAAGAGAGATGGGAAGAGGGAAAGGAGATGACAAGATGGGGCATGTTCAGGGTAGTATGGCCGTGGACGAGGCAAAGGGGATGAAAAACAAACAAAACCACACCAGACTTCAGAGGAGGCCCCGGGGCTGTGTGCTGAGAGGCGGGCAGGTTGGGGGAGGAAGTGGGGAGGAAGGGCCCCTGGGTCCCACCTCTGGGAGGCCAGGTCGGAGCAAGTGGGCTTCTGCTCGGCATCAGCAGCTGGGCAGCAGAACTGGTGCAGCACGGTCTCATTCCTGAGGGCAGAAAAAAAGAAGGTCAGAGTGTGGTAAGCCAGCCTGGGCCAGCTCTGCCCCGTACCGAGGCATTCTTGTCTCACCCCTTGCTGCCCCTTCTCCGCCACCTGAGCCCCTGTGAGACATGGGTGGCCAAATACTGCTGCAAGGAAGTGACCAGCATTAGGTCACATCTCTCCAAGTCTCTTCCAGTCATCTGTAGGCCCAAGTTAAGTGCCACTTCCTGCAGGGGGCTTCTGGGCCCAGCCCATGCTCCCTGCTTCTGCGTCCTCATCACGGTAGGTGGCTCCTCCTGGAGGATCTACCATTGGTCCTGCTGTGTCTCTTCTCTTAACTCTTCATGGCCCTGTTCCCTCCTCAGGTCCTACAAGATCTGCATGCAGTAAACATCTTCCACCTGATCATATCCAAAGACACAAAGCATTCAGATGGTGCCTTTCCTTTTGTCAGCTGAGACTCCAAGGCATGGTGTTTGATGAAGGATTGGTTTGATAAAAAAAAGGAAGCCAACTCAAAAAGCAGAAGCAGGAACTTGGATTCCAGGGCCAACGCTACAGTTGGCCAGCGATATGATACATAGTTCATTTCTTTTGGAGTCTCAGTGTATTTACTATTGAAATCACAGAGTTGAACTAGAGAAGTGGTTCTTGACACTGACTGCATATTAGAATCACTAGAAGATTTTTAAAAATACCACTGCCTGGGTTCTACCCCTAGGGACTCTAAATCATACGGTCTGGCAGGGTCCATGGCACCAGGACTTTTTATATATTTACAGGTGATTCTAAAAGGGAGCCAGGACCCAGAAGCACTAGACTAGATTTCCAAGGTCCCTTCTCACTCTAAAATGCTGTTATTCTAATATCCACATTGAGCCAACCTGGGAGTTAATACTGCATTCACCGTTGGATGAAGTTATACTGATCTGTTGCCTACTCTTTCTTACTAATTGGTCACCATTCTAGGCATTGTGGAGCCAGAGAATGTCAGAACTGGAAAGGCCCCAGAGCTTATTTGAAAAAGTTTCAGACTTCGTTAGACTGAACTAAGAACATTTGTCCAAACCAAATCTTTGCTAGAAGCCTATTTTGTGAAATAAACCCAGAACAGCTCTATGGTTGGAGGGATGGGAAATCTACGGTCTCTTCCGCACCTCCTCAGCCTCAATTTTGGTCCACCTCCTTGGTCCATTTTGGAAGCCCCTAACCTCCAAGATTACAAGCTGAAAATGCTGAGTTTAGCTATCCTCATAGGGGAAGGTAATATTGGTGCCTACCTTAATTTGACAAAAATAAATGCCAAGAGAGTATATGTTTAAATGAGAAAAAATTTCAGAAGAAAATTTAGGGATCTAGCTTATGAGTTTGGGAGATTTTAAAAACAAAACAGAAATCTTCAAAGCTGTGGATTTAAAAAATATACATGTGTATCTACATAAAATGAAAACATCTTGTATGGAAAAATATACTCTCATAAGTCAAAAGACAAAGGATAGACTGGGAGAATATATTTGCACCACATATGACAGAAGGCAGGTTAATATCCTTCTGACTTGTGTGCTACTGTATTCAGCTTATGAGCAATTTTTGTCAAGGATTGTTGTTAATGGATTATCAAATATAAATTATATATAATCTGTGGAACAAATTAAAAATTAACACAACTAATATAAAACTTTAAAAGGGTGAGGACTGAGGACACAGCTCAGAGGTACAGCATGTGCTTAGCATGTACCAAGCCTGGGTTCTATTCCAACACTGCAGAAAAATATAAATAAATAAATAAATAAATACTACAGAAAATAACCCTGACCCATTATTTTACAAATGAGAAAGCAAGCTTAGAGTGAAAAGCACTGTGTTTAAAGTTGTCCCTTGGTTAGTCCCTGGCCAATTTTTCAGCCTACCCAACCTCCCCACTGCCCCAGAGTTCCTGGGACAAATCAGAGCCTTGGAGCACTGTCTAGAACCAGAAGGCCTTGTGATAGCACCCAGAGCTTCCTGGCCTAAAGAAAGGGAGAGAGAAGAGTCAGGGCAGAGAGAAGAGACTGGATGGCTCAGAGTAGAGGGATGGGTGACCCAGTGTGTAGCTAACGCCCCTACTATGCTGACCTGCATATCCGATTCCAAGCCACCAGCTGTGTCTGTGCCAGTGAAGCTTTGGGATTCCTGACAAAAGCCACCAAGAGGATAGACAAAGAGACAGAGCTTGATCTGTAGGCACAGCACTGGCAGTTCAGGAAGTGGAGCCACCAGATACCATCACTTGCTGGCACAGCAGTGCCTGGGGGATGCTGTTCTGACTCTGCCTTCCTTTCTCAGAGGCTTCCTCCCAAGGCTGTGAGCCACTCCTCCACCCAGGCATGGAGGGCAGATCTCAAGTGATGTCAGGGTCCACAGTCTTTGGCTCCATCAGCACAGGCAATGAGTGACACAGACTGAATGTACCTGAGACCTTCTGAACCCCAGACTCAGGCTGGCAGTGCTCTTGGGGTGCAGTATTTGCTGGGGGTTTTTCTAGTAAGGTCCTTTGAACAGTCTAGCCGAGAGGGAGGCTCATGTGCCAAGCCCTCCCCCTCAGCTCCTCCTAAACCCCCTTCCTTGAGCTCTAGCCTCATCAGAGGTCTCCCAGAGGACCCTGCTCACCTTCCCTCGCTGTTCAGTCCATGCTGAATTGCAGGTACTGCTCTGCCTGCCTTTGACCGCTTCTCTGTCAAGGCCATGGTCTAAGTCCACTGGCTGAACATTGCCTTCATCTTCGTGGGTGTCCCTTCCCTCTGTCTGGAGGAGAACCCGAATAGAAGGAGCCAAAGAATTCCTTCCCACAAATAATAAAATTGGAGCTGTGATGAAAAAAGTAACTTCTTTCTGGGTGTTCTTCTCCAAAACCCATAACCATGGTCTAACAGTGAAAAAAATGGCAGACAATACAGGTTCTCAGTCAAAGACACTCCACAAAATACCTGCCTGATGCTCCTCCAAACTGTTAACATCATGAAAACTACAAAGAGACAGAAGTTTTCATGCCCCAGAGGAGACTGGGGAGACATGATGACTAACTGGCACATGGTTCTCTGGATGGATGGGATCCTGTACAGAAAAAGAGGACAATAGTGGAAAACTAGTGAAATACAAATAAAGTCTGAGCTTCAGTTGATAGAGACAGATGATAGGTAGATAAATAGACAGGTAGATAGAGAGATAGATAGACAGAAGATAGGTAGATAGATGATAAAATGGGAAGGAAAATACTAATGATTGTGGCTTAGCACATCACAGTGTTCATCACGTGGCACCTACCGTTTTCACACATTAACTTATTAGTTCTCACAAAACCTCAACACCCCAAAAAACTTCCTCATCACGTCATAGGTGAGAAAGCCATTGATGAAAAATCAAGCACTCGTGTACAGTATCTTGCATCTCATGACAGCTCTTTATGGTAGGTGCTATCAGCCCCTTTTGCACAAATGAGGAAGCAAAGGCTCAGAGGAGGTAAGTGACTGGCCCAAGGTCACACAGCTAGTCAGCAGGACACCTGAATCTCAGGCAGGCCAGTTGTAAGGATCACACCCATGCTCTTCTACATGAGGTTTCTGGCCAGTGGGAATGTGTTTGTTTCCTCACCAGGCTTGGACCAGTGTCACGCTCAGTGCATCGAAAAGTTCCTATTTGACTGAAGATGGAAAGGAGCCATGATGGAAGTGGGCAGAGGGATCATGGCCTCATTTGTTCTCTCTGCCCCAGGCTGAAGCTTATCCTGATGCTGTGCTTCTGCTTCTCTGAATCCCTAGCCTGCACAGCGTGGCCCTTCCTCTCTGCCTCCCACTCCTTCCATCCTCCCTGAGAGCCGCCACCATAGCAGATGGACACGAGGCTAGGAAGGAGTGCAAGGGAAGGAGGCTGGAGAGAGGATCTCTGGGATGCTGGATGGACCATCACAGCCTGTCTGTGTGTGAGGCCAGTGGCTTTGGGCACAGCCGGCCTCTTTCCACAGAAACTACAGTGAGCCTTCCTCACCTCTCGAGGGCCAGCCCACGGTCTTGCCGCCACCCATGCCAGCTAAACCTGTGGGGTTGATGCCAGGAGCTACAGTTCTCACGGATGGATCACAACCCTTGTCTGTGTTCTTTCAAGTCTCTGGTTTTTCAAAGCTTCAGTTTTCTCCTCAGTCATTCCAAGATAATGGCAATGTCTATACCCCGCAGGGCTTTTAAGGGGACCAAACACCACAGCGAGTGTAAAGGTGCATCAAAAAGGCAAAGGCCAGACAGATGAACCTTTTATTCATTCACTTTCCTGACCCAGCTATTTCCTTTCATCGATTCAAATGGCAGAAAGAAAAGAAGAATGCTGTCCTCCCCCAGTGATGCTTCCTGCATTCTTGAAGTCAACCAGCACTGCCTTTCATGAGCACTCAGAGTCAGAAAGCATCCCCTCAACACAGCAAGAGTCAGCCGCTTTCAGAACCTGCTGCCCAAACGTGACCCCTATACCTGGTTCCTCAGAGCAGGGCATTCCCTTTTCACCGTGGTGGAAACTGGGTCCTGGTGCAGTCTGAATAAATCCCTAAGATGCTGGGCGCTGAAACAGAGCACCTAGGATCCAAGCTTTGCTACTTCCTCTGGCTACCAGAGAGCTGGTAAGGAAGAATGGTGCCTGTAGGCCCAAGAGCACAACTGCCACACTTTGGGTACAGGAATGTCAAGGCAGGCCTTGGAATCATACAACTCCCAACCTGCCTCACAGCAGGAGCCTGGCAGTGGCTCTCTCGGGGCTACTGTGCCACACCATTTCCATGGCATCATTCAGTGTAGCATGTGGGTTCACAGCCCAAGGCTGCGGCCCCAGGAGTTCTGGAGCTGGAAGGGACAGAAATTGGCAGTGCAGTGGACCCCTCTGGAAAAAGGACCATGGACATTCTCAGGGTTCAGCACTTGGAATTCCAAGTGATGGAAGCCTGTGGTGTCCAGGCCAAAAGCTTTTTCCCTAGACTCTAAATTGCAGGGTCCACAACTTTAGGCAGAATTTAATTCTCCCTGGCTGTAGCAATCCTGTGTCTCCCAAATTGATGGATATTGATGGGCAGCTGGATTGTGGACAAACTCCAGAAAACTTAAGTGTGAGGCAGCCTCTGGGCCTAGAATGAGGATTTTTACTTGTTGCAGATCCCTGGGAAAGAGCTTGGAGAACTCAGTGAGACAGAGGAGTGAGTGGGAGGCTGTTCCTGGGCCAGCAGTGAGCAGGACAGGAGCACAGGCCTGCAAAGAATCAGTGTCCACCCAAAGGAAGAGGCGGGCTGAGGTGGACTCAGAAAAGGACCCTGTTTCTTAAAGAACTAGTGAGTGGAAAGAGTGGCACGGCCAGGGGAAGACCAGGGAGCCAAGGCCAGCTGGCTGGCTGGAGGAAGGGACAGGGAATACAGCCAGGAGCTCATGAAAGCTTTTACTAGCACCAGTCTCCAACATTTTCAAGTGCCTGTGCACCTAAAACTCCCCACATCTATATTTAATTTGTGATTCAAAATTCCACTGCATGGCCATTAAAATAGTTTAGAAAAACTCATGATGTGCACAGTACTGCAGTGGGGCATTGAGCAGAGAGGGTAGGGAGGGGGACTCCCAGCAGGAGAATAAGGGAGGAAAAACCAAGAATCCCAGGGGGGGTGCTTTGAAGGAAGGCCCCTCACGCACATCTTTGTGAAGCTGAAGACAGGAGACTTAACTCCCAGCTCCTTCTTTGGGAAGAAAACACCCAGGAACCTCTCCGAAGGAGCTGCCCTGAGCTCCTGAGAAAGGGAGAACCCATAAAACCATCTTCTCCTGGGCCGGGGATTTAGCTCAGTTGTTTCCCCACCTGCTGCGCAAGCGCAAGGACCCGAGTTCAATCCCCAGTACCAAAAAAAAAACAAAAACAAAACTAAACCATCTTCTCCCGTAATCCCACCTTCACTACTACCAACCTTACTAATGCTGGTACAGCCTAAAGACTCAGTTCCTTTTTTTCCGCTTTCTCTTAATTTTCTCACCTTCTCCAAGATGCAATCTTTATCTAAACATGATAAATAGGCTGAAAACTTACCCTTATATTCTCTGAAACATCTCCTATTCTGGGGGATGTGGGACGCTAGATAGCCAAAGTGGTTACTTTGAAAAATAAAACAACTTATAGGATTTACAGTATGTGCTTTCAAGACTTGAAATAGACCTGCCTTAATTAAGAAAGTGTAGTGCTGGGGGAGGTGGGTGTGTAGCTCAGAATAGAGCATGTGCCTAGGATGCATGAGGCCCTGGGTTTAATCCACAGCAATGGAAAGAATTGGACACTTCACCAAAGAAAAACCAGTAATTAAAAAATAAGCACACGAGGGCTGGGGACTTAGCTCAGTGGTTTCGCAAGCGCAAGGACCTGAGTTTGATTCCCCGGTACCAAAAAAAAAAAAAAAAAAGAAAAGAAAAGAAAAAATAAGCACATGAGATGATACTCAACATCATTAGTCATTAGTCACTAGGGAAACACAAACTAAAACTACAATGAAATAATATCACAACCTCACAGAATGACTAAAATTTCAATCTGACAGTACCAAGTGCTGATAAGGATGTAGAGCACCTGCAACTCACATTTGTGGTGAAAATGCAGAATGATATAACACTTTGGAAAATAGTCTGGTGGTTTCTTATAAAGTTAAACACATACTTAACCATATGCCTCTGCAATTACGTACCTAGGTATTTACCCCAGATATATAAAAACACATAATAACATAAAACTATTCACAGCAATCAATGTTCATAGTAGAAAAAAATCTGCGGCAACCCAAATGTTTATTATCTGGTTCATGGATGAACAAATTGTAGTACATGCATACACTGAGCTATGTTCTATTCAGCAATAAAAAAGAATTAACATACATGCCCCAAAATGGATAAACTTTAAAAGCATGATACTAAATGAAGAAATCTAGATGAAGAAGTCTAAACACTGTGTGGTTCTATTTATATGATATTCTAGAAAAGGCAAAACTATATTGACAGAAAGTAAGTTGCAGCAAGGTGAAAGGGAAAGGATTAAGAGAAAAGGGAACCAGGGGTCATTTGGGGTAATGGAAATGCTCTGTATCTTGATCGAGATAGAGGTTATGCAACTGTAGACATCTCTCAGAACTCCATTAAACTACACATTTAACTACACGAACAACAGACTCACTGAGAGAGAAATAGGGCAAATAATTCCTTTCCCAATAGCATCCAAAAAACTGAAATACCTAGGAATCAACCTAACAAAAGAAATCAAAGACCTCTTCTCTGAAAAGTATGGCACTCTGAAAAGAGAGATTGAAGATGATATCAGAAAATGGACAGACATCCCCTGCTCCTGGGTAGGAAGGATTAATATAGTGAAAATGGCCATACTTCCAAAACTGCTATATAGATTCAATGCAATTCCAATTGAGATCCCAGCAGCATACTTCATGGACCTCGAGAAAACAATCCAAAAATTCATTTGGAACAAGAAGAGACCCAGAAGAGCAAAAGCAATTCTAGGTAACAGAGACATGGCAGGGGGTATCACAATCCCCAACCTGAAACTATACTACAAAGCTACTGTGATAAAAACACCATGGTACTGGCAAGGAAACAGACCTGAGGACCAGTGGAACAGATTAGAAGATGCAGAAACAATGCCAGACACACTCAGCCAACTCATCTTCTATAAAGGAGCCAAACACCCTCAATGGAGGAAAGATAGCCTCTTTAATAAATGGTGCTGGAAAAATTGGGTTTCAACTTGCCAAAGATTAAAACTAGACCTATATCTCTCGCGATGCGCTAAACTAAAATCAAAATGGATTAAAGATCTCAATATTAAAATAGAAACACTGAACCCGTTGGAACAGAGGTTAGGTAGAACCCTTGAAGACATCAGTGTAGGAAAAGATTTTATGAACAAAACCTCAGTTGCCCATGAACTAGCACAAACAATCAACAAGTGGGATCTCTTCTTATTAAAAAGCTTCTGCACAGCAAGAGAAACCACCAGTAGTGTGAAGAGACAACCCACAATGTGGGAAAAAATCTTCACCTGCTCTTCCTCAGGCAAAGGTCTACAATCTCGAATCTATAAAGAACTTAAAAAGATTAGACCTCCCAAATTTAAAGACCCAATCCAAAAATGGCCATCTGAAATGAACAGACTTTTCTCAGACAAAGAAGTAGAAATAGCAAATAAATACATGAAAAATGTTCAGCATCACTGGTCATTCGAGAGAAGCAAATGAAAACAACGCTGAGATTCCACCTCACTCCAGAAAGAATGGCTGCTATCATAAAATCAACCAATAACAAATGCTGGCAGGGCTGTGGGGAAAGAGGAACCCTTCTCCACTGCTGGTGGGAGTGTAGACTGGTGCAACCACTGTGGAAATCAGTATGGAGATACCTCAAAGAACTAGGACTGAAAGTCCCATTTGACCCCGCTATTCCACTGCTGGGGATCTTTCCCAAAGAATTCAAAGAATCATACCACAGTGATATATGTGCATCCATGTTCATAGCAGCACGATTTGTAATAGCTAAAACTTGGAAACAGCCCAAATGCCCATCAACTGGAGACTGGATAAAGAAAATGTGGGGGTTTTTTATAAAATGGAGTACTGCTCAGCCATAAAAAATGAGAAATTAGAGACATTTATTGCTAAGTGGATGTACATTAAGGCAATACTCTTAAGTGAAATAAATAGGACACACATGTATAAATACCGAATAGTTTCTCTGGTGTGAGAAACTGAAAGTGTAAATAAGGACTAAATGTATAATAGTTCATGTGAAATAGGAAGAAAAGGGGCAAAGAGGAAGGAAGTGGGAGGGCTAAGGGAAAGGATAGAAGGGAATGGGATTAATATGAGAAAATGGAAAAATAGGAACAAAATTTTTGCAAATAGGGAGGAATGGAGGGGTTGAAGGGAGGGCTGGGCAAGGGTGAAAAATAAGAACCAAGAGAGACTATGTAAAGGTGCAAATTTCCAATGATGAATGTCATTATATTGTATACCTAAAATGTACCAATGATTAGAATGAATAATCGATAATGCAAAATAGGAAGAAAGGGTCCAAAGGGGTAGGGGTAGTGGGAGGGGCAGGGGAAAGGAAAGAAGGGAAAGGAAAAATGCTGAGAAATGGAAAAAATGGAAATAAAGTCTTTGTAAATAGGGAAGGGTGGAGGGGGTGAAGGGAGGGCTAGGGAAAAAACTACACATTTAAAATGGGTGCATTTTATTGTATGTAACTTTATCTTAATACTACTTATTTTAAAAAGAGAAAGACCATGGGCCGGGGATTTAGCTCAGTGGTGCCTCGCCTGCCTTGCAAAGTCCTAAATTCAATCCCTGGTACCAGAAAAGAAAAGAAGAGAAAAGAAAAGAAACCAAAATCTTTTTCTCTTCCTTCTCACTTTTAAATTACTTCAAGAGGCTTTAGAATCATTTTTAACTTTCCTCCATCCATTGGCCCTGATGATCTCATTAACCCCTTTCCAAGCTGCAGCAAACAGTGCGTTTTCCCTCTTTCCACTGCTAGATTGCATTTCAGAGACCAGATGGCTCATCAGAGAGCCAAAGGAATGCAAGCGACCCGAACAGGGGACAATGAGAAAGTGGGGGAGGGTGAAGGGGGAAACTTAGGCCTAGCCTGAGGGCTGAGAGGCCCTAGGAGGTGCGGTGGAAACAGCTCTGAGCTGAAGATGAAGCGCCAGCCTCACTCACCACCGTTCACCCTTGGGAGCCTAAGGTCTGGTGAATGAACCTCTGACCCCTGCCTTGTTTATCTCACTGAGTTGAGGGGCTTCAGTGAGACTGTGAACGTGAAACCACCTTGGGAGAAGCATAACAAACTCTGTGCAGATGCAAAATCTTATAATGACTATTACTGATATTATTAGTCAATGCCTCTGAGGAACTCAAGAAGCACAGCTCACTTGCAAACACATCCCTGCCAGGATATTCTCTCGACACCTCCTCCTGGTCTCCTGGGGCCCCTTCTCTCTTCCAGGTTGAATTCCTAAGGCTAACAAGTGCTGTGTGACACTGCCCAGCCTTCAACAGAAAGATGGAAAGAGCTTAATAAGACAAGTGATTATAGTTGTCCCACCAGCCAGGGGTGCGCAGTGACATTGGCCTGCTGGCCTCCACAACAGAGTCATCTAGCCAGGTTCAATGTCCTGCCCTATCCTATCAGAGGCTTCAGTTTCCACATGTGTTCCCACTGGCCAGCACTTGCTCTGCTTCAATAATCTGCTCATCCTACTTTGGGCAGCTGGACAGTTCTTCCAGCCCTGCCCCACTGCCAAGGAAAAGGAGGATGTCCATATGAAGAAGACAAGGCCAGGACTGCATTTTCTCTTGTGCTCCAAAGACCTCCAGAGCCTCACCAGCTGCTCTATGGACCACATTTAGGTCAAGAAGAAAGTAGAGAAGGCAGAACATAGAGTCTTCCACTTCAACTAACAAAGGTCTAATTTGGTCTGCTTTATGTATTTGGGATGCCCGTTAGGTGTAATTGTGAAAAAAACACCAAACCCTCCTTCTCCTTCAAAAATGTTGAAAAAACATTCTAACCCAAAGCCCTCCACTTGCAACTGCCGAATCCAGTCCTACCTCATCCAGTGCTCCTGGTTTTAGAGAGGAGCTATCTGCCACCCACTCTGCAATGGCCCTTCCTAGCTCTCCTTTCTTCTTGTCTGTAGGAAGCCTTCTTGAGTAATCCTTTCTAACTACCTTGTACAAACTTTGCCTCAACCATAACACAGCATTAATAATTGTCTTAACCTATTTGGTGTCACTGTAACAAAATTCCTGATGCTGGGGAGTGTAGAAGAAAAGAAGTTTATTTGGCCCCCTGATTCCAGTGGCTAGGAACCCCGTACAGCATAGTGCCGGCTCTGTTAAGGGCTTCTTGGCTATGCCCAAACATGGTGGATGACATCACATGGAAGTAGCCTATTGGAAAGATCTCATGTGGTGAGAAAGGGAGCAACAGAGCTGGGAAAGCCAAGCTAACTTAGACAACCTGCTCTCGGGGAAAGTAATCTGCTCTGCTGGGAATTAATCCATTGCTCTGAAATCAGCAGTAATCCTTTCATGACTCAATCACCTCCCACCAGCTTCCACCTCTTAAAGGTCCCACTTCTTTTGACACTGTTACATTGGGAGCCAAGCTTCAACATGAGTTTTGACCAGGACAAACAACATCCAAACCATAGCAATAGGGTTGTAGGATTTAAAGGGTTGTAGGAGGATGAAATGAGCTAAAACTCATAAAGGACTTACAATATAGGTTAATCCATGGGCGCTGGTTATCAGTATGTCTGATTTCAGGTCACCTTTGCTGCTTTCCCTTCTATTTTGATGAAGAGGTATTTACCTCTTTGCCCCACCCCATCCTGTCTTCATTCCCTCTCTTCCCCTGCTGGCTGTCAATGTCATTATTATTATAGGCCCTTTCTCTTTCACATACAAACATGCTCAAATCTTGAATCCCAAAAGCACTCTTCTCCCACAATTCTTTTCCTCTGGTTACACTTCTTTCCTCCTTCCTCAGCCAGATTTCAGGAGGAGTTGCTGCTTGCATGAGCCGCTTTTCACCTTGACCTCCTGCCAAATAGCTACTGCCTATATGATGTTTTTCCACAGAGCCCAGCAGAACTTTCCCCAGGGGAGGGGGTGTCCCCAGTGGCCTCCTATCTGCCAAATCTAGGGGGATTTCTCAGTTCTAAAATGACTCCACTTTCCTGCCGTATTCACTCACCAAAACTTGCTTCTTGAAATATCTGCTTCCTTGACTTCTTTATTATTATTATTATTATTATTATTATTATTAAGTTTATCGGTACACTTTAGGTATACAATATGATGACACTCATCATTGGAAATTTGTACCTTTATGTGATATATCTTGGTTTTTATTTTTTCCCCCTTCCCCTGCCCTTCCTTCAACCCCTCCACCCCTCCCATTTACAAAGACTTTGTTTCCATTTTTTCCTTTTCTCATATTCTTTCCTTTTCCTTCTTTCCTTTCCCCTACTACTCCCACTTCTTCCTCCCCTTTAGACCTTTTCTTCTTGTTTTACATGATCTATTATACATTTTGATTCTTATTTACACTTTCAGTTTCTCACATCAGAGAAACTATTTGGTATTTACATGTGTGTGTCCTATTTATTTCACTTAAGAGTATGGCCTCAATGTGCATCCATTTGGCTATAAATGACTGTGGTTTCTCACTCTTTGTGGATGAGTAGTACTTCATTTTATTTTTTTAAAAACCCACATCTTCTTTATCCAGTCTCCAGTTGATGGGCAATTGGGCTGTCTCCAAGTTTTAGCTATTACAAACTGTGCTGCTATAAACATGGGTGCACATATATCACTGTGGTATGATTCCTTTAATTCTTTTGGGAAGATACCCAGTAGGGAAATAGCTGAGTCAAATGGGACTTCTAATCCTAGTTCTTTGAGGCATCTCCATATCGATCACCACAGTGGTTCCACCAGTCTACACTCCCACCAACGATGCAGAAGGGCTCCTTTCTCCCTATGTCCCCACCAGCATTTGTTATTGGTTGATTTCATGATAGCAGCCATTCTTTCTGGGGTGAGGTGGAATCTCAGTGTTGTTTTTTATCTGCATCTCTCGAATGTCCAATGATGCTGAACATTTTTTCATGTTTATTTGCTACTTTACTTCTTTTTTCCTGAGAAATGTTTGTTCATTTCAGATGCCCATTTTTGAATTGAGTCTTTAAATTTGGGGGTATGATTTTTTTAAAGTTCTTTATATAATCTAGATAGTAGTCCTTTGTCTAAGGTACAGCTGCTAAAAAATTTTTCCCACACTGTAGGCTGTCTCTTAGCTCTCTGTTGGTGGTTTCTCTTGCAGGGCAGAAGCTTTTTAATAAGATGAGATCCCAGTTGTTGATTCTTTCTGCTAGTTCCCATGCTACTGAGGTTTTGTTCATAAAGTCTTTTCCTATGTCAATGTCTTCAAGAGTTCTACCTAACTTATCTTCCAGCAAGTTTAGTGTTTATGTTTTAATATTTAGATCTTTAGTCCACTTCAATTTTAGTTTAATGCATGGTGAAAGATATGGGTCTGGTTTTAATCTGTGGCAGGTTGAAGTCCAGTTTTTCCAGCACCATTTATTAAAGACTATCTTTCCTCTAGTGCTTCCTTGACTTCTGAAGAAGTGGCCTGCCCTGGTTTGCCTCATGGAAATAAGAGGAAACCAGCTACCATGCTCAGAGGAAGACCAAACAACTCTATAGAGAACCTGGTGTGGAAATGAGCCAACAACTAACACCAACCTTCCAGCCATCTGATGACCATCCCAAAATTGAGTATTCCAGCCTTACCCAAGCTACTCCTGATAAGCCCTGTCCAAATTAGATTTAGCCAGACAGATGCTTGATTGTATTTTGAGTTTTGATTGCTTTTATTACACCAAGTTTGAGAACAGTTTGTTATAGCTGTCATGCATACTGTGGTTATTTACTTCTGGTCCCTGAGGAGTCCCACATGGAGCTGTGAAGGAATCATGAATTCTCTGGTGAAGGCATTTCATGGAGGCCCCTTCTCAAACCACAGGAGGTGGCATAGTTTCCAGGAAAGCCAAGAGGCTGGGAATTTGGGAAGACCTGTATTCAGGCCTTGCCTGCCCACTGCCCATAGGCAGATTATCTGACCTTTGCCAGCCTCAGTGTCCACTGTCCAGAGGAGTTCACCAAAGAAATGACCTTATTAGGCTGTTATGAATGTCAAGCAAAATAGCCCATGTCATGCTTAGCACAATACCTAGCACACAGCAGGCATAAAAGAAATTGCCTGTAGCTGGCTATGCACCAACATGGGGCCTGGGTAGTCCAGAATTCAAAATTTGTCTTTGCCACTTTCTATTCAAGCTTGACCTGCTTGGACTTCAGTTTTCTGACCTGTTAATAGGCTACTACATGATAATAACAGCTACCTCAAAGGTGATTGTGATGACTGAAGGAGCTAATGCATTTAATGTGCTAGTGCATGGCCAACTCAGTTAGAATGCCCTTACTGACTCCACACTCAATTATTTCTCCCATCTATGGGGCTATACACTCAAAAGTTTCACCACAATGCTGTGGGGATGGCAGAGTCTAGATCCATAGCCCTGCTTTACACTAAGAGTAATGGAAGCCTCAGCCAGAGATTCCAGGCTCCTCCAAACTCCAGATACTCAGGTTCTGCCCAAGCTGCAGTGGCCAATGCCAGACATTTCTCTGGCAAAGTCTTCCCTGATTTGTCTGTGTCTATCCTAGCACTGCTGCCTGGGCTGGAAGCACTCACCTCTAAGCTTCTTTAAAGGCTCCCCTGGCTCACTAACAGGATGGACACCAAGTATCGCATGCTGGATCACTGATGTTGACATGCATATCATATCTCCCTAGATTAGAATGAGCTTTGCAGAGCCACTCCTGTGACCAATTCCTCTCCACGCCCAGTGTAGGACACCACCTGGCATATGGCACATAGCAGGGACTGTTTGTGGACTAGATAGAAGTGGATGCAGGGGGCGGAGAGAAATGGGGATTTAGGCATGCACATACATGAAATATGAACATCCATCCAAACAGACACACAAGTCCACGTTCCAGAAATGCACTCTTGCTCCTCATGACCATCACATGCTCAAGGAAGTGTGCATCTCCACACATCGCCCCCTGTAATCCTTGTTTTGCATATGAGGAGCCTCAGAGAGAGCAAGACACTTGCTGGGTGTCACACAGTGTTAGCATCAGTTTTTGGAGAGCTAAACTCAGAACAGTAAACTCAGTCTGGAACCTGAGTGTACCAGGAGCCCCCAGCCTTGTCTTCCTCCCAGGCTTGCCAATCCATCCAGCCCCAGTACTAAAAGGGTTTCCCTTTAGTCCTCTTGCTTTCTGCTGCCCTCTTTCCCGTATGCCTAGCAAGTCCAGAGCCAGTCAGTTGCCCAGCTCAAAGCCTGGCTGTCTAAAACCATCAGTCTTTGGGAGGGGGGCAGGAGGGTTCTTGGTGCCAAGCAGTCAGCACAGCACGGTTACAGAGCTGTTCTGTTGCTACATCTCACCAACTTCCCACAAAAAGACCTCTTTATTACCTAGCTGACTGAAGAGGACAGATCAAGGCCATCACACCCAGGCCAGCCCCAGAGGCTGCTTTGCACCAAGTTCTACTGCTCAGTGCAGAGGTGCACACCTCCATCGTGTTATGAACCCACCCTCAGTCAATCGGAGGCATACACTGCTTTTCCAGGAAAGGTGAAGGCAAGTCCTCACAATTATCATGACTGTGTTTGTGCTGAGTTTTGGACTTACAGACAATTTTGAATGCCCAAAGAAGAATCCTATGGCTAATAATATATCCATTATAACAATTAGTAATAGAATATTATATTAATAACAATTACTCTATTAATGGCATTAGAAGCAATGGGAAACTAAGGCTGAGAGAAGTTGGATGACTTCCTGGGAAGTCACAGCCAAAACTTGAACACCACATCACTTACACTCTCACTACACCCCTCTACCCCAAAAATCTGCAGGAAAGATGGCCTCTGGATTGTGAATGCAAGAGCCTTGATCCTGTCCTTCACAGCACATCAAATCTCATGTAGCCAGTCCCCCTCCAATAGCTTCAACTGACCTCTCAGCACCGACTCTGCTCATGGTACCCACCCAGCTCACCACAGAAGTATCTATTTCCTTCCTGGGGATGCTGCTAAACTCTGACACTCAGTATACTTCCATACACCTGCTTGGGTATGTAAAGATGTGTACACAGAAGCACACATACACGCCCGCTGTGGTGTCCAACATATCCATGTGTGCATTTCCTACACATGTGCCTCCTTTCTTGAACATGTTCAGAGCTCTCATAGAGGGACACACAGATCCTAAATACACTCCCAATCTTGCATTCAGTATAGCTCCCTGAATCTGCACACATACAATGCTTTACACAGATTTAGGTGCATCCATATACATTCATACTTCCATATTTAGATACATATCTGCACATATTCATATCCTTACATACAACACTGCATGTGCATACAAGTGCATATGAATGCACATGGAGCTGAGACTAAGGATGTTTTGTTCCTTATGTGAGCCCTCCTGACCCCGTGAGTCATGGGAGGACTCAATGTCCTATAGTAACCCGCAAACCACCCATCTTGTGGGTACATGCGGGACATGCATGTGCCAGTTCTTTAGCCCAGTCTTGCCTAGTATGGCAAGGATGAGTGGCTTAGGGCCAAGTTCAGAAATGAAACAACAGAACAACTGTCATATGGGAATGGTGCCACCGGCCTTTTTCTCCCTGAACATTGGTTTGTGTCCCAGATTAGGCTTCGCCTGAGGGAAGCATTTCCCACATAACAAGGGACTTCCCCTCAGTGAAAATAGCTTTGTCAGGGTACGACAGGGTGCCACTTGATGTCAATCCTGAAAATAGCACTTCAGTTACTTTAATTTCACTTTAATTTGGGCCACTTTAATTTCTGTGAGCCTCAGTTACTACTTCTGTGAAGTAGGGATAATGATGCCTTGCCAGTAGGTGTGTATGGATAAAGATAATAAATGTGCATAAATGCCTAGGACATAGCAGAAATTAAGCAGATAGATCTTAAGAGAAAGGTAGAATAAACAAGTGAACATGGGATGACTGTGAACTGCACTCCAAGGCTGTCTCCGCTGAACTGTTCTCCTTTTTTTGCCCTTTGAGCCCCCAGCCTGTTTTCTGTAGAGGTAGGTGACATCGTTCCACTGCTCAGGGTTTCCAGTCTTTGATTTCCCGTGAATCTCCCACCCATAAACTCTTCCAGACAGCCCTATCCAACCCCACTTCCTCTCCCCACCTCTTGATCTCTCTCTCTTGCTCCCCTCCGGCCACTCTTCCCTTCTTACATTGTTTTAACACCTGTTTTTCTTTCAGCCCCAGGGCCTTTTCATGGAACACTTTGCTCATGGAGGATACTTGTCCCAATTCACACACAGGCAGTGTGGGCCTGGCAGTGGGTGCTGAGCCTCAATTCCTCCACTGCCTATTTTATTTCATCTCTCTGCTCAAATGCCACCTCCTAAGTGAGGTACTGCCTATCAAAAACAAGCCTCTCCAGTCATGCCCTTACTTTTCTTTTGGTTCTCATGAATTTAGATTACACACGTGCAGATTTACTGGCCTAGTATCTGCTGTCTCCTCTTGAATGTGTGCTCCATCATGGCAGGTCTGTCTGATCTGCTCACAATGAATTTCCAATGCCTACAGCAGAGCCTGGCATGTAAGAGGTACTCAGCAAATACTTGCTAAATGAATGTACATGTATAACTCTTGCCCTCGAGGAAGCTAAATAAAAATTTCCATCCCTAACACACTCAGCTCCTTCCCTCTGCTTTCCCTTCTCTTGTACAGCAGTGCAGTACATCTGAATTTTCCCCAGCCTCAGCTAGCCTAATTACGTACGGTGTTGGCACAAATGTTTGTACATGTGTTGATAAATGAGTGTGTTCAGTCTGATCCTTCCTTATGATTTTTAGGCAGACAGCTGCATCAGAATCCCTTGTGAGTTTCATTTAAAGTACACTTGGCTGCACTTCTTCTCTACACCCAGCCTGGCTGGGACTGTATGCTGGAAAAAACACTCCTGAGGAAACTCACACGCAAATGGTCTCAGCCCTCTACGGGAAGACAGGGAAGAATCCAGCTAAGGGGATGGAAGGCCAGAATCACACAGCCTGGATTTGAACTGGACAAGTAATCTTATGTGGCCTGAAATGTAGGGTGGAGGGAGCTTAGCTCATAAAGTTTTATTAGGGACACACTGAGAGAAGATTTGTCAAGCATTTAACACAGTGCATAGCCTATAGTAAGTTCACGGTCACATTTCCCATGCACTTAAAGTAATTAAATGATTGGTTTCCTGTAGGAGTTGTTCTTGATTTCTCTGCAGTGCTCAGGATATGGCCTTTCCTGTGGTGGTTGGTCAGTATGTGGAATTAGCTCACATACTGCCAAATAAACACACTATAATTTCTCCCTTTACGAAGAATAATCCTCCGTCTAGAACCCCTTCCTCCTACACATTACCACATTTTTCACCCCTCTTCATTACCAAATTTATCCAAGAGTTTTCTACACCCATTTTCTCCAATTACTCTTAATTTCATTATCTTTTATATTTTTTAATTAGGAAAACTTCAAACATAACTTTTGCTAATCTTCTACTAGCTTCTTTGTTGCAGTATTTTATTTTAAAAATTTTATATTAGTGTATGTTCACGAGACATAATTATTACATTCATCTTGGCAAACTGGTACATATACATATTGCATCTTGGTCATTTTTACTCCCCTGCCCCTGCCTTCCTCTGACCCCCTTCTCATGTCTAAAGTCTGTCTCCCTGTCTCCTACCATCTCTCTTTTATTTTGCTGTATAAATTATTTGTATTTTGGGTCTCTCATATTCAAGCAACCATGCAATATTTAACCTCTGGTGTCTGATATATTTAACTTAGCATTATGGTCTCAAGATCCATCTGTTTTCCTACAAATGACTCAAATTTATCCTTCTTTATGGCTGAGTTTGCTGGAGTATTTTAAAGCAAACCCTAGAAATTTCATTTTCACCCAGAATGTATCCCTAACAGTTAAGAACTTTTAAGAGCTATAAAAACAGTATCATTATCACACCTACCTAAATTAACAGTAATTCCCTAATCTCAGCTAATGCCTCATCTGTGTTCAAATTTCCCTGATTGCCTTGAAAATGTCTTTCCCGTTGCTGTGTTTGAATCAGGACCTAATCAAAGTCCACACACATTACATTTGGTTGATTTGTCTCTTAAGCCCCGTCCTTTTCCCTTCTGTCTTAAACCCACGCTTATCAAGCTTCTACTCACATTGCTTTACCCAAACTCTGCTTTTCAGAGTTAGCAATTGCCCAAATGTTGCTGAAGCCAATGGTCAATTCTCCCTCAGCCTACTGAGCATGTCTGCAGCATTTGATTCTTAGGGTTCAAACTCTCCTCCAGGAAGCCCCTCTTTGCTAGAACACCTGAGGCTTCTCAAAGCTTTTCTGCTCCCCTTGTGACTGCTCCTATCCACCTCCTGGGACCGGCCTACTTGGTGGCCTCTGGCCCTGCTCCTCTTCAGTCTTGTCACTCCTTGGTGGTACTGTCCCATCTCAGGATTTAAAAGTCATCCGAATTTCCATCTCTAGCCATTCCAAACACCTTCTCTGTATCTCCACTCCAATGTGTACTGGACATCTCAAATTTAACCTGTCTAAATCTCAACCCCCCAGATTTCCCATCCCATCCTGCTAATGACCTTGGCTCACACCTTAGACTCTGCCTCAACCCGTCTTCATTTGCACATTAGTTCTTCTGGAAGTACTGCTTCCCAAACAGCTTATCACCCTGGTCTCAGTTACTTCTACTGCCTACCTGAATTTCACACCAACTTCTATCCCTGCTTCTCTCGTCCTTCTCTTTTCAGTCTGTTCTCAACCCAAACTCAAGTCAGTGTCCAAAGTTCCTTTTAAGCATTCTCTGCTCAAAATTATCCAGTGGTTCCCAGTTTTTCTTAAAGTAAAAGCCTAACACTTCACAATGGACTTCAATGCCCCTAACAAGAAACACTGGGGGTTTGAGGGGTACAGCTCAGTGGTAGAACATGTTTGTAGTATGCACAAAGCCCTAGGTTCCATTCTCAGGTAGGGAGGAAAAAAAAGAAAAGAAAAGAAATTTCATGAAAGGACTTGAGTTTTTTTATTACTGCTGTACCCCAGTGCCCAAAGAAGAAACTGGCACCTGGTAAATACAATAAAAGAGAGAATGAAGGAACACAGATGCCATGAAAATACATACTTACGCAGAGAAGGAATCCTATGCAAGAGTGCCAGTTCATTCCTTAGGTCATTTCAGGAGGACTTCCTGAAAGAGGTGGCTTTAGGACTTGTCTTCGGCTTGCTCTGTACAATAACTGATAGCTTCCTCAACCTCCATGACTGTTGACAACAAAGGGAGCTCCAGGGCACACAAGTGAGCCAAATTCATGTCTGTAATCCCAGCTACTCTGTCTGTAATCCCAGTTTCTTGGGAGGCAGGAGAATTGCAAGTTTGAGGCCAGCCTTGGCAATTTAGCCAGAACTTGTCTCAGAAATTTAAAACAGGGGGAAGAGGTTGGGGGCATAGTTCAATGGTAAAGCACTTACCTAGCATGTGTGAGGCCCTGGGTTCTACCCCCAGTACTGTGCATACCTACATGCTTGCACACACAAGAACACACATATGCACACACACAAAGCAAGCTGAGCTAGGGAGCCTTGAGGCTGAGAAGCACACTCCTGAATCTTATTTCTACTGCAATCTGCCAATGTGTGAAGCATGTCTACAGCTGGAGAAGCTATTTCAAATGGAACTCCCCATGTTTGCCTATCTCCTGCCCCCAGTTCTCAGAAAAGCCCACCTCAAATGTTGGTGCAGAGACAGGCTACCTAGAGCTTGCCTACCCAAACTCTCGGCAGGAAGGAAATAAGGACCTATAATCGTCGGAATGCAATGGGATACCTTGCAGCTATTAAAAAGAACAAGGCTGGGCCAGAGATTTAGCTCAGTGATTCCACTGCCTGCCTCGAAAGTGCAAAGTCCAGAGTTCGATCCCTGGTACCAAAAAAAATAAATAAATAAAAATAAAAAGAATGAGGCAGCTCTCTTTATACTGAATATGGGAGGACCACTACCATGCATTTTTAGGGCAAAAATCAAAGTGCAGATATATTGGGATTTGTGTAAAAAAGAATTACACACACACACACCACTTACTTGAATGTACAAAGCAAAGCCATGGAAAGATATATGGGAGATTGCTAACAGAGGTTGGGGTTGGTAAACGGTTAGAAAACAGGGGTAGAGACACTTTTCTTTGTAAATTCTTGCATCTTTTACTAAGTCAATGTATTATCTACTTGAAAAGAACAAATTAAATTTTAAAAAATACAACCAGATCAACAAAATGCAAGATGACAGGGCTGTGTGAAAAGTCTAAGCATTTTTGGTAGAAAAACAAAAGCCATCACCACAAGTAGAGGTGGCTGAAGCCAGAAGTTGGTCCTACAGGTGAGAGAGCTCCGGTGCTTCAGCTGTCCTCAGGTTGGAAGGGTGCCATCCCAGGGCTGAGAAGCCCAGTGGGTTCCTCCACCAGATGGGTAGGGCCCAGAATCTGCAGAAGGGCTTCCCTGTGGCACACCCCCTGGGCTGCAGGCTTACCCCTGCCACCATGTTCTGCAAGCTCAGAGACAGAAGTGAGGCAGAGCCACCCACAAAGCCTCGTGGGGTAGGAAGCGCCAGAATTGGGTGTTTTAGTCTGAGAGATAACGGCAGGATGCGGGTGGGGGCAGGAAGGCAAGGGAGGGAAGATGGCTGTCTTCAAATATTTGAGACCCTGTCAAATCAATGGAGGAGGGAGGAGTCCTACCTTCCAAAATCACTTCCTGGCCAGCTCTCACCACCCGCAGGGCCCCCAGATTACAGCCCTCACTTTGCTTGTGGCTTGCTCTGGCACCTCTCCGAACTGTCAGAAGTCCTAAGAGCTAGGCACCATCCCCAGTTTATACATGTGACACCTGAGGCTGCCCCTGCTCAAGATCATGTTAGTAAATGATAGAACCCAGGGTCAGACCCGGAGCCACACTCACAGATACTGTACCATGCTCAATTATAGACTGGGCTAGAAGATGGCTTGAAACTCTGGGACTGCCGTTCTGCAAAATACAACTATAAATAAGGGAATGTTATGAGGGAACTGGGATTCTTTTACAGAGGAGGTGTCTTGGAGCCAAGAATATCAGAACAGGTGGATTCCGAGTGTACAAGGGGATCCACTCACTCCAGTCTGGGCTAGGGCCTGGGAGGACCCCACGCGGGGTCCAGCCAGAAGGGCTGAGCCCCGGAGCAGCCACTGCTGAGCCGCGACCCAGAATGGACGCCCCCTCCACCCGGGGAGTCCGACGGGCGGCTTGAGGAGAGGGGGAGCCTAGACACTGTTGGAGGGCAGAGGCATGCACGCCAGGCAGAGTCAGAGGGCCCCGGGGGTGGGGAAGCCGCGGGCCGCAGCCAGACGTGGGAGCTGGGCACGGCAGGCAAGGCCAGAAGACTGGGCCGACCGGGAGCCGAGGTCCGGGAGCGGGCGGAGGCGCTGTGGGCCTCGGAGAACGCAGCGCACAGGTGCCGGAGAGCGTTTCATGAGCGCGTGACTCAGCACCGCGTGGGCACGCAGTTTCCCTGCGGGGGCGCCCGCCCCCGCTGCCCGCCCCCGCTGCCCGCCCCCGCGGGGGAGCTGCGCGCGGTGCGGGGAGGGGGCGCGTGGGCCAGGAGATCCCGTCCTGCTCGTCAGCCGCTCGCCAGCCCGCCTACACGCCGAGATCGTGACTTCGCTCCCTCCTCAGCCGGCAGCCCCGCAGAAGCGCGGCCCACACCCCGCCGGGGAAGGGCTTCCCCAAGTCTCCAGGGCTCTGGGGGCGGGCAGGGGCGCCCCGGCTACGGAGGGGAGCGGCCACGGATCTCGAGAGCGCCCCTCCTGCTGCTCTGGGTTTTATACTTTCTCGGCCTGAGGGAGCCAAATGGAAATTTCCGGGCTGTTGAGCTATTGAAGCCTCAGTGGAATTCGCTTCATCCCGCCCCAGGGACCGAGGGGACTGCAGCCGTTTTGGTCTTCGTTTGTTTTCCTGAAAGGGACAGTGAATTCCGAGTCTCCCTCGGCGCCCCCATCCTAAGGCTTCCTTGTGATGGCTCTGTCTTGGAGAAGCCATTTTCACATCTGAGCTGGACCCTTCCTCTTACAGCAACCAGACTGCTTCCCCAGACTTGGTGAGCTGCGGGTAGAAGAGCAAGGAGCAAAATGTCCCTCACTGGGCAGGAGGGAAATCAAGGCCTAGGAAAGGGGGAAGAATCCGCACTAAGGTGGTACTTGGAGGTCTGTGAGGCAGGACGTGCAGTGAGAGCTGTAATACTGGCTGCTGGGTCCGAGTCCCCTTCTCGAAGAGACCGTGCTGCCAGTCCAGTGCCTCTACCTGCTCAGAAGCCCCTTTGGCTTTCCTTAATGGGCTGTGACTGAGTAGAGCCCAAGAACACCACAGCTGTCAAATGAACCTCTTCGGAAGCATCCAGAACATCTGTTTGTAAAGACCAGGCCCTGCACAGGAAAGACTGAAGCTAGGCCCAAGCGAGAAATTCCCAACTGCTTGCAGGGTTTTTGTTTCTCTTGTTTTTAAATAATCATTATGTTAAATTGACACACTGAATTAAAATTGTGGTAGATTGGAATCATTCACCAAGGAAGAAATTGTGGAAATCCCCTGCCTCCGTGCCGGAGAGGGGAGTGCAATCTTGATTGGAGGTAATCAGGAGTCTGGTTTGGCCTGGCATGTCTGAAGCCCAGAGAAGTGATTGGCACTGGGCCCTGGCTACAACTAGCCAAGAGAGGCTGTAGGGAAATCACTCTGATGATTGCTGTGCATCAGGCTGCTCTGTACCTGAACTGCCAAATACTGAACCTCAACAGAGATTTCCAGAAACACGGCCTTACAGCCACTGTACCTGTCCACTATCTGGGCAACCTTGGTCCACAGGTTCATTCTTCTGGGAGCCTGGTCTCCTGCATGCTCCAGGCAGAGTTGGGTATAGGCAGCAGGCAGGGTGTGGAGGCACTGGAAACTCACCACATTTTACAGAAGGGAGATCCAGGAGGAACAGGCTAGCCAAGGGAGATGAAGCATGTTCTGCAGAACAGGGAGAAGTTGTTCAGAGCTTGGACAGAGTGCTGGTACCTGATGTCATTGGCAGAGGTAAGAAAAGCCTTGCTGAGCTCTCTTGGGGCCTGTATGGTCTTTGGTGTGGTGTGGTTGTCATCCCTCTCTCTAGCCTAGGCCAGCAACACACTCAGCTCACACCACAGCAGTCGCACCTACCGCCCTCCCGTTAGGACTCTGACACTTCCATGAACGACAGATCCTGCCTGCTAGAGAAGTGGGACCAAGAGACCTGGAGCACGTGTTGGTGTTGGCTCCTACTGTGCCTCACAGGCCGAATACTGACCTCAGAACCCCCTCCCCTATTCTGGGGATCCAGCCTAGGGTCTCATGAGTGCTACGCAAGTGTTCTGCTGCTGAGCCACACTATGGTCCCTCTCTGTCCCAAGAGCGAAAAGGCTATAATTCAGGCCTCCTTTCTTGCCCATCTTTATGGACCCATTGCCCATTGCTTGTTCAGCCTTCTCCTAGTTGAGTGCACGTGACTGAGATGAACCACTCTGGAAGGGCTTCCCAATGCTTATGTGCCTCCTAGGCAGAGGTTGGGGCCAGAGAGAGAGGACTCTCCTTGCTCATGGATAGGATTGGGGTGGGTTGCATTATCTAGAATGAACCTTCCCCTCCCCATCAGTGCCTGACTGGCCTGACGAGCTGAGCCCCCAAGCCTTCTTTCCACCCACATGTAGCTGCAGGGAGGTATACCCAAGCACGTGGGCCCAAGCACAGCCTAGTCCTAAGAGGCCTCCCTCCACCTAGACCTCCCTTCACCCCCTCTCCTCCTTCCACCCAACAATCCATGGAGCCTGCCTGGGCCCTACTGCCAAGGAATTTACTTATTCAACCCGGGTTTGTGAAGCTTCTGCTAAGTATTGAGTTTTGCTCTCCTCTCCCATCCTCTTCAGGTTCATAGGACTCCAACCTCTATTGCCTGCTGACCCTACCTGCCTATACTTAACACCCCATGGCAAACCCCAACCGAGTCATGGGACATTTTATTAAGCAAAACATTATTTTAATATCCTATAAAAGAGCTTACAGAATACACCATGATGCTCCTTCATTCCTTTTCTGGTGACTTTCCCACGTGACTGAAGCTCGTTGGGAAAGTGTCCCTTCTATAGTCTACATATAGTGGACCCTTGACTTACGAACTCCATTCATTCGAGAGGGCTAGTTGTAACTCAGGTTGGTCAGTGAGGGCTCAGACTCCTCTACACAGCCTTCAAAGTCTCTCTCCTATGTACAGGCAGATCTCAGTGTCAGAGAGGCAATGGTCCAGGATTTCTCAATTAACCCCACATAGGAAAGGATGTCGTAATGTTCCTTCCAGAACTCTTTGGGGCCAGCAATGTGGTTCAGTGGCTCTGTGCCTGCCTAGCAACCGCAAGGTCCTGAGTTCAATCCCCAATACCGGAAAAAAAAAAAAAAGATATTGTCAGAACTCTTTAAGAGTTAAATCTGTATCTGGAAGAACAAGCAGCCAGTGTTCGAGTCGTAACTCAAGACTTTGATCCTAAGTGAAAACTAAAATTCCAGTCACGACCCAAGTTGTTCATATGTCAGACCGGTCGTAACTTGAGGGTCCACTCTAATAAGTTTTCCAAGTCACTGTGGGGTACCCTGTATCCTTTCCTTTTCTCATCAATGCCAAGAAGGCAGTCCCTACTCTTTGCAAAATTAGTGAAAATAAAGATCCATTTAGATTCTCAGAAGCCTGTCTTGTGAGCCTTCAGCTCCCGCTGAGCCTCCTGGCTTGGCTTCACTCAGCCAGTGTTGTCATGCACCCTCCTCCCTTACCAGACCCTGCCCGGGAAACTGCCCAAATAAATGCTTTCATGCTGAAGTGTGAAAGACTGATCAGGTTAAATGCACCAGTTTTTCTCCTGTCCTAGGAGAATTTGCATTTAAACAAAGACAGTAACCTTGAAGTGCTCAGTCTCTGACTGATATTGTTGGCATCAGTGAGTTATTCTGGAAGGCAGAGGGACTTCCCTGGGTCCCCTAAGCTTCAGTAACTAATTAGCTGTAGGTTTTTGTCTTGCACGCTGTGGACAGTCCTGACAGGCTTTTCTGGCCCATCACCGTGTAATGTCAAGAACACAGGATGAAGAGTTAAGAGAATCTGAGCTCTAAACCTAGGCCAGCCACTATCTAGTTGCTTCCGTCTTGGCCCTTAATTTTATTTGCCAAATGAGAAGTTTGTTAACTAGGTGGGTTAAAGGGTCCCCAGACCCTGGGGCAGGCTGCCTGCAGACCCTGTTCACAGCAGCCTGTATGGGGAGGAGAGGTACCACTCAGCAAGCACCGGCCTCACAGTTACATAACCCTCCTAGATCCCTTGTTCCAAGCAGAAAGCAACAGCAAACAGCTCACCCGCCACCCCACTGAACCGGACTCAGTGCCCCAGTGTGGATGTACACACATGTGCGTGCACACACACGCACACACCCCAGTCTTTGTTTATGGTGCTCTCAAGATACAACCATCAGAGAGAGAATTTTAGAAGCCCACTTTTTCTTTTTCATTTCTTTTCTTTTTCCTAGAACATATCTCATTTAAGAAAAGTCTTTAAGAAAAGATTCTTTTGTTCTCTAGTGTGGATGAAAGCAGAGTCTACTCTCCCCCATCCTTTCACTCACTCGGAAAACCCACAGCACATCAGGGTCTCTTCTTTTCTCCATCCCTCCTGCTGTACTCTCCAGCTGTCTGACCTCAGGCTGCTGCAAAGAGCAGATCTACCTTCCCTCCCAAGGAAGGAGAAATGGAGTCAACTTTCTTTCCATGGAAGTGGGAAAGTACTGCCCCAGGTTCAGACTCCATTCCCCTCTCTCTACTTTGTCCTTGACAGGTCAGTATACCTTTTCCTAGAGGAGACTGTAGTTGCCCAGTTTAGGAAATGGTGCAGGTCCTTATCACTATGGGGCAGTAGGTGATAACTCAGGTCATTTTGATGTCCTCCAGAGAAGCACAAAAATCTTAAAAGGCAACAGAAGAGATTTCAGTTGGGCTTTCAGAGCATTTCCCAGCTATGAAGTTACAGACCATTAGCAGGTGGTAGATTTGTCCTGCCTACTTGCTTTTTTTCAAGGTAAGCTCAACCTTCATGTCTCTGAAATAGCTTGGATGCCCACTGCCCAGAGATAAAGGAGTAAATGAGAAAGGACACATGTGGAAAAGTGACCTGGTAGAAGAGAAAGAGACCCAAACCTGGATTCTTGCCTGTCACTGTTACCTGGCACTAGATGCAGCTCCTGTCTTTTCTGTGACATGGTTTCTTTAGATGTCAAGATACTACAATGCATTGAGTGCTTACTCTGCCTGGAACAGTGCTAGACAAGTGATATTATCTAATTTTTAACCTTTACAACAACCCATTAAAGTAGATATTATTCTTCACTTCATACGTGAAAAAAAATGGGCTGAAAGAAAGGAAATAATGAATGCAAGGTCTCCCAGCTGGGAGTGGTACAACAGGTGTGCATGCCCAAAGCTCACATTCTTAACCACCTAGAGGTGAACATTCAGTGATTCTGTGGCTTCCTGAAGCTCCTTTCACCTGACAAGTCCAACTTCACCCCTCATCTCAACTCTTGATTCCCTTCCTTTTTGTTAATACCCTCATTGCCTGAAGGGAGGACAACCATGCCTTTCCTCTGGGGAAACAAGAAACATTTCACAGCTCAAGTGGGAGCCTATACTTTGTGCTTTTCCAGAAGCAGAGGAGGAAGTCACTGCAGTGGCCTGAGCCTTGAAAACCTTGCCTGAAGGCTGGACACTTGGGAATCTACCAGGTCCAATGAATGCCCCCAGGTTGTCTCACTAAGAAACCCCTTACCAAGCTGCTGATGCCCTGTGTCCAGAGCTACCAAAATATATTTGGATCCCAAAGGGAAAATCATTTCCAGCCTCCTCAACAAGAGCAGGGAGTCTAAAATTCTTTACACGGGTTTTAAATTCAAGAAGTGAGTCACTTTCCAGATTCTAGTCCTAGTTGTTTGTCCCCGATTGCCCCTACTTTTTCTTACCACTCTCCCTTCCCTCTTCACCCTGCCCTGACCCAGGCTACCTGTTTTGCACAATTGAACTTTGAAACTCAGGCTGCACAGATATTTGCTGAATCAGCAGGACCAGCTGCCGTTCCTGTTTCTTGGTCCTTGGCCAAGGGGAACAGTTGCCAGGGTGGCTTTGTGGGGCCTTATGGAGTTGACTATGTGGGTCTGGGAAGGGCTTGAGAATGTGGAAGGAAAGACTGGAGTGGAGCAAGGCAGAGGGGTTTCCCAGAGGCTGGGGAATGACTAGTTTCTGGAAAACTGTGCTCTTTTTCAATAAAAAGGAGGGAAGAACAGCAGTCTAGGTTGTTGGAGAGTAATCTTTACAAACCCATTCTGCACCAGCTTCTGGGTATGAGCAAAAAGATACTGACACTCCCTCCTCCTAACGAGCCTCCATTCTGGACTCATTTTCCAGCTTACTGGCTAGGAGTCCTCTCCCTGGTGGGGATAGGAGAAGGAACAGAGGCAGCTGGGGGAGCCCTGGCCTCTGTGGTCAGGCCTGCAAGACACAAGACAGACAAGGACCCTTTGTGCCGAGGCTTTCCTTACCCACTAACAAGTTCAGCCTGAACGAAAGTGTGAGGGGATGGAATGATGAACACACACAGTACAGATATCTTGGACATTACTTCTTCTGGGCTGCCTCCTTTCCAGCTATCCTCAGTTCTTGCTGTTCCCTGACATGGTCTCTGGCTCTGAACCTGATTTGTGTGCTCACCCTTTTTACCCTGTACTGTGGGCTGTAGGCAGCTGCAATATGCTTACACTTGTTTAGATATTTCTAGATATGTGTCTCTTGGGTATTGAGCAAGGACTACTTCTTTCCTGTCTTTTCACAGCACAGAGTGCAGGGTGTTGAATGGACTGGACAGCTGATACATTTAGTTGACTGATGGATGGACTTTAACACTCTCTTAATAGCTTTCAGGATGAGCCATTCCTGAGCTGCCACCTTCAAACCTTAATAGCAGCAGAGATACCTGCTCCAATCAGCATTGTAGACAACTCAAACCAAAAGGCGCATCCCATGATTTTCTAGCCATCATCAGCCTTCATTCAGCATGAGACTAAGAAGCTCTGAGGACAACTCAAGATTTATTTCATACAGGGCTGGGGATATAGCTCAGGGATAGAGAGCTTGCCTAATATGCACAAGGCCTTGAGTTCAATTCCTAGCACCACAAAAAAAGAAAAAAGGCCACGATTTATTTCCTGCTTACAAGATGAGGGCAGAGAGGAAAGAGATTGTCCTGTGTCACTTATGTAGAAGTGCAGGGTAGAAGAAAGGAAAGATGAGAAAAAGAAAGTACTCAAGGGAAAGGGGAGAAAGAGGGAGAGAAAAGAAATAGAAAAGAGAAGAAAGGGAAAGGAGGAAAGTAGTGAGAAAGAATGGTGTGAAAGACCAGGAAGGAAGAGAGAAGACAGGAGCTAGTAAGCCATTCAGACTTTGTGACCATGTTGAATCGGGAGGCTGGAGTAAAAGCTGAATTTGAAGTATAATGCCAAGATCCCATCTCACTTCCAGTAGTCACCTGCCTGCAGGCCTGGAAACACAGCCAAACCCTGGCATCCGTGGACTCAGAATGCAAGACTGGAGTACATGGGCAAATGTGCTCAGAGAGGCGGGGTCCTATTGAAGGCAGCAGCTTTAAGCAAGGTCATGAGCTTCCATAGAAAGGGCCTTTGCCAGGTCAGGCTGAGGATTGGTACCAGCCAAAAAAGTGACAATAATCAATTCTGTAAATGCTGTAAGCCTTGATTGAAAAAACAAAGAGGAAGAGGCTATGTTTGCTGCTTTCATTAAGCAGCATAAGCGGTGGGGGTCAGAGCTTAGCAAGACTCAGGAAGCATGCAGAGAAAGAATTTTAACCCCTCGAGGATTTTTAGTCCATAATATCTCTGTGCTCACCCACCTCCACTTCACTGCTTCATTCGCCTAACTTCCAAGGCCACCCTCCCTGTGTATCTCACACCTGAAGGGAGGACAAAAGGCCCCATATTATGCAGATCAGCTGGCAATTAAATGATTCATTATTTCCTCATCCTGGGTTCCCCAGGGCTCCTGCTGCTTCTGGAATTGGTCAGGAAGAGGAGTTCAGGGGAGTAAGAAACAAACTCTGTGACAAAATAACATATCTAACAGAGTGCCTGCCCCTTTGGAGCCCTTTCTCACTCTTCAGTCACCTCACTGGGCCTTCTCACCATATAATGAGGCCAGAGCAGAATGAGGAAAGATATGCAGCAAAATTATGATTGGAACCTTTCTCTGCTGTCTCTTCCTCCTGCTTCAGCATGCTCAGTGGAGAACTGATTCAGCAGGGAGCTCCCTGAAGAAATCAAGACAGAGGGCTGCGAGTTCTCCTCTTCTCCTTACCTCACCCTATCCATGGCCATCTCTCCCTGTCTGCTGGCTCTCTCTAGCCCTGCACTGTGGAGAAGAATGCACAGAGGACAGAGATCCTGAGTGGGGGCTGTGGGTAGAGAGCAGGATGGGGTCAAACCTGTAGCTAGCTATGGGGATTCCTCCTTGAGGTTCTGTGGGGAAACGTGGGCTGAAGTTAGGCAAAACAGTGGGGGAAGAAATAGATGGTCTAAAAGGCAGTCAAAGGGCCGGGGAGTTAGCTCAGTGGTTCCACCACCTGCCTTGAAAGCACAAGGTCAATCCTCGAGTTCAATCCCCAGTAGCCCCCCCCCCCCAAAGGCAGTCAATCAGGCAGGATGTGGATGATTTCACATTCAAAGGAAGAGGGAAGAAGTGGGGCAGGTGTATTCCTGCTCTCTAAGTCTCTGGGTATCGAGACCTGAGGATCAGGGGGAAAGCTGGAAGCTCCAGAGAAAGTAAGGAGCTACTGGGGTTACAGCCTCGGAGTGGATGGCACAACTTTGTAAGCAAAAGATTTCCAACAACTTCCACTCTCCTCCATCATGCTAATTATTTCTTATTTTTGTTCTCCTCCCTTGGGAAACAAAAGCAAGGCAGGGGAGAAAGAAAGATAAGGATGTGACACACTATTGACATGTGAAGCTGGATAAGAATGGAAGTGATTCCTACATTTCTAAATTCCCAGCAGGAGCATCTGGACAGAAGGTGTGGGCTCTCCAGGCAAACTTTGGGGGCAACAGCAAGGTTCTTATCAAGAAGAGTTATTCAAGATTCTGTTGGAAAACTTCATGCCTTTCTTGCCCACACAACCCTTGAAGAGCTGCAGAGAAAGTGGGGACCCAGTGACAGAGAAGGGAGACACCAAATGTCATGACGGGATCAGGTATAATCAGCCATGGCTGCCCCCAGGGAAATGAAATGGAATAGCTCATTTCCCCTATTTGGGGAAAAGGCCATATAATATTTGGAAGAATGCTGCCTTTTGCTGAACCATGGGCACTGTGAACACCCAACTTTCTGCTTTCTATGCCAGAAAGAAAAGAAAAGAAAGCCATGAAATTGGGAGGACAAATGAGCCTTTGAGGGAGTTGAAGAATAAAACTATATCTTCTTGGGGTTTAAATCAAATGCTTTGGACCTGTCAAGCCAAATCATCCTGACTCTTCACCCTATCACCTCATGGTTCTGTTAAAACCTTTGTGAGCTAACATGCCCTGCCACCTTTTCTAACTCCACAACAGATGGGAGAAGAAAATGCAAGGTTTAGCAGGGTGATGCTGGGGAGAAAAATGAGTGTTTCCCAGACCTAAAGCACACGAGATTGAATAAAGATGAGATTCTTAGCTCTCCCTCTCCCAACTCTTCCATTCCTTTAATATTGCCACCACCAGGGCCAGGTGCCAGCCAAGTGCTGATTTCTCCAGGGCTCTTCTGCAGTTTTTCCATCACCTGTCTAATCAGAGAATAAAAACTAACATGATCACAGCTTTCCCAACACACAGGATGGAATATTCTAGCCTCTTCATTTGTTCTTTCTATATTCCTAGTCCATGGGCCTCATGAGTGAAGAAAAAACTTGAAGTCCAAGAATTGCTGGATGGAGGTGGCCAACATTTCTCTTGAGACCCAATAAAAGATTTCAGTTATTGCCAAATAGCCAAGGGGAATTAGGGCTTGCAATCACTAGCCGTACCAGAGATTTAAAGAGGCATTACATCCAAATAACTACCGTGTGCCAGCTCTTCCCCTCATCGCTTTTCCCTTTGCACAACTGCCAAGCTCCCTGCAGATACCCTCCTCGAGTCAGAAGGAAAAGCTGTGATCAGACTGAGTTCCTGCACTATGACTGAGTCCCCCATTGATTTGGTTGGTTGCCTCTTTGCCCCCCTCACTGCAGGGAGAAAGGTGCCCACTCAGGCCAAACCAGAGTAATCTTCCTCCAATGAGCCATTCCTGGCTTTGACTCCCACTGCACCAGTTAAAGAGCCAGCTTGTTCATCTGGAAAATGCTTTCTCCCACCTTTATCTTCCTCTGTCGCCAGCTCCCCTGCCTTTTCATATTGCTCCTGCCTTTCAGCTTTATCCTCTGCCTCCTAAATTCCCTTCTATCCTCATTTTGGAACCGCCCCCTCCCCAAGCCCCTCTAAAGCTCTTAACAAGCCTCTTGGCCAATCCTCTGTCTTTTTTCAAATCTCTCTCAATTTAAATAATTTTACTACCTAAATTCCCTCTCAGATTTCCCTAACTTAAATCTTTTTTTTTTTTTTTTTTTTTTTTTTTTGGTACTGAGGATGGAACTCGGGACCTTGCACTTGCGAGGCAGGCGCCAGAACCGCTGAGCTAAATCCCCAGCCCCTCCTAACTTCCATCTTTCAGGGTTCCTTTTTCCTTCAGTTTCTTCTTCATTCCAACTTCCTCTCAATCTGTCACCTTTAAACCCTGCCAGTGTCCAGCATTCTCCGTTACTTAACAGCCTTTTTTCTTCTTCCTTGCCATCAGAGATACCCTGGATGAGAGACACCCTTTTGCTCCAGCACCCACAAACCCGTCTCAAACCCTGATACCGCTCTCTCCTTTCCTCCAAATCCCCTTGACACACTTCTCCCCAGGCGCCCCTTCACCCCTCCACTGCGCATTAGCCTAGTCCTTCGGACTCCTAAGCGCACCCGACCTCCCCTCCTCACACCCGCTTGCTTCTCCTCCCCACACAATCGTCCCCATCTCCTCTCCCGCACTCACTCGGGTCTCCTGCTCAGGACGCCCTTGCCGAGGGCAGCCGAGGATTTGTGCGGAAGGAGGGCTCCAGCGGCAGCGCAACAACTCGGGGCACGCTCCTTCTCCTTGTCGGCCACGGCCCCAAGGGTCACCAGGTGCTGGCGGGGCGACTGGGGCAGGTGAGCCCTGCTGACGGCGCCGGGCTGGGACTGCGCGCCGAGCTGTCCGTGGTGCTGAAGCGGCGGCTGCTCGGGAGAGGGCGGCGCGGCGACGGGAGGGAGCTGTCCGTGGTCTTGGAGCTGCTCCTGGGCCGCGGCGACGGCACCGGCGGCGGGGGCGGCAGGAGAGATGGACGCGGGAGCCCGCAGCGGGGCTGACGCCGGGGCCACGAGCCCGGGCGGAGGCTGGGCTTGCAGAAGCTGCTGGTGCTCCCACAGGCTGCGGTTCTCCGCGCTCAGCTCGTCCAGCCGCCGCTCCAGCTCGTCGATGCGCTGGCGCTGGGTGTGGATGAGGCTCTGCTGGTTCTGCACGATGGCCGTGAGCTCCTTCAGGTAGAGCACGGCGCGCACCGGGTTCTCCAGCAGGCTCTCCATGCCGCCCGCCGCCGCCTGCGCCCTGCCTGCGCCCCGGCGGCCGGCTGGCGGTCCTCCCCGGCGGCCCGGCCTCCCTCCCTGCCCGCCGCCGGCGCCGCGTCACTGCCACACGGAGCTTCACTCACGCACGAGGGGCGGGGCCGCAGCGCCGGACCCACCCGCCTCCCGCCTCTGGGCTTCCTGAGGGGGCGCTGCTACCCGCTCAGCGGAAAGGGAGGGAGGCGGGGGGGGCTCCTGGGGTGAGGGGCAGGCTATAGGACCAAGGACCCGAGAGAAATTCTGCTGGCAAAAAAGAGACAGCCTGCGAAGCGGAACGGAGCTGAGGTACTAGGAAAATGTGGTGACGATGATAGAGAAGCAGACGAGGGAAGAGGAAAAGAAGAGGTGAAGCTGGGAGAAGGAGGAAGTGTAAAAGGGGCAGTGAGGACTGAGGGAGAGAGAAATGAGCTACAGGGCAGGCAGGGCTGCGACGGAGAGGGTCAAGAACTCTTTTTGCTCTACCCAGCCATCCCAGAGGCGGGAGCCCACCTTTACAACCTTCTGGCTCTCCTCGTTTGTGATCAACAATTTGTTCTGCTAGGGAATCCCTGGAACACAAGATCTTCGTATTGAAAGGCCCTAGAAAACATGTGAACCTGCTGCTTCATCCAGCTGTGTGGGAGCAAGGTGGGAAAGCAATCCACGCTGGACGTTTTCGGGGAGTGAGATCTCGGGACCGTTTGGGGCTGGTCTGACTTCTGAAGAGATTGTTCTGTTTGCTAAGTAGTTAGGAAATGTATGGTTTTAGGAAACCCTGGGCTAGGCGAAGGTAAGATAAAAATGACTAAGATAGACTCTTTGGCTTCTTGCTTATGAATAATTGGATGAAACAGGCAATAATTAATTGCCTTATCATGTATTGGTGGTGGTGGTGATGGTAAGTGATAAGACAGATTTATGCCCAGAGTGCTGTGGAAACCACCACCAGGAGATCTGGGCAGTTTTCTTGGAGAAAGTTTACTCTTGTGAGAAAAGTTTTCTTGGAAAGAAGTGAGGCATAAGCAAAAGCCCAGAGATACAAGTCAGCAATGACCAAATCACTCATTCCTTCTGCAATGGTTGTATGTAAAACAACCACCAATTGCAATGTGATATACTACGATCCATGCAGGCTACACATAACTGAGGTCATAAGTTATAGTTTCTGTAATCAGGTAGATCACAGTGTAGCACAGTCGGTGTGGCATGCACATGGATAAGTAAAAAGGCACGTTGCCCACCTTGTAAGCACAAGGTCCTGAGTTCGATCCCCACTAACGAAAAAAAAAAAAAAGGGCAAGTTGAGGGCCAGAGATTTAGGGGATTTAGCTCAGTGGTGCTGCCATCTGCCTCACAAGCACAAGGTCCCAAATTCTATCCCCAGTACCAAAATAAATAAATACATAAATTTTAAAAAGGCGAGTTGAGATTTTTATAAGAGCACTTCAAGTGCCATAGGAGTTCAGGGGAGAGAGGTTGCCTCTGACTATGGTGATCTTAGACCTGATGAATGCTTCATTCAAGCTGATCATGAAGGATAGGAAGAATTTCGACAGGCAGAACAAATGGGGGAACAGAAGATGGGGAAGATATACCAGGTAGTGGGGAAAATACTAAAGACTGGAGATGGAGCCCTTTGGTTTTGTCTGGTTTGCCAGGGAAGTGACTTCTCTTCCGTAGAAGTGGTACAGAAAGGAAGCATGACTATGAATGCTCTTCACACGTGCTATTGCATTCTCTGAAGAGAAGGCTCAGCCTGCTCCGTTCCTATTTGCTCTTCTCCCAGGGTAAGTGGGTGGAAACTGTGGCATCCGGTGAGCCATGGTAAGTGGACAGATGCTGTGTACCTAGTGAGCTGGGTCAGTCAAGCCTGGTGCCAGACATGAATGACCTCATGGGAAAGAATTTGTTCTTTGCAGATAAACTGCTTTCTCTGCATTGATAATGTATTTTTATTTTGGTTTTCTCTTATTTATCTTCTAGCAAACTTCCCTTAGTAAAGAATGAGTGAAGGGGACTGGGGATTTAGCTCAGTGGCACCGTGCCTGCCTTGTAAGCACAAGGTCCTGAGTTCCCTCCCTGGTACTCTAAAAACAAAAACACAAACAAAAAAAAAATGAAGGAAGGAAACACATCTATAGCTGGGCAACTGTTGATTTGTTATCCAAGAGTTGGGTATTTGTAGACACCAATACCCTTTTTCCTTCCTTCCTTCCTCCCTCCCTCCCTCCTTCTCTCTTTCTTTCCTTTCCTCCCTCCTTCATTCCCTATCCCCTTGGTACTGGGGACTGAACCCAGGACCTTCACATTGAGTTACATTGCCATCCCCCTATCTACACTGAAAAGGGATCTTCTTGAGTCACCCAGGCTGGGCTCAAACTTGCAGTCCTCCTGCCTAAACCTTCCAGAGTGCTGGATTACAGGTGTGCACCACCACATGTGGATAGAGATCAATACTATTTCTACAAGTGGAGCAGCCTGGAGCATAATTATCCAATGAAGATTGATTAAAATGCAACAATCTGGGCCCCTTATCATTCCTGCTATACTAAATCCCTAGAAATGGGCCCATGTGTCTTCATTTTTTTCTTTTATTTAAAACAATCCAAATTATTGAATTATAACATATGCAACAATATGCACTCACTTTGAGTACACAGTTTAATGAATTTTGACAAATAAATTCATGCAGTTGCCACTATATTGAAAATTGCCATCATCTCAAAAAGTAAGTTCATGCTCCTTTGCAGTCAATTCCTCTTGTCCACACCCCAAGTTCACCACTGATCCACTTCCTGTCAATAGATGTTAGTCTTGCCTGTTACAGAATTTAGTATTAATGGAAATCATTTAGTGAGTGTTTTTTTGTGTCTTTTTTGCTCAACATATTGTTTTTGAGATTCATCCATCCACATTACAAGAATCACTAATTTGTTCCTTTTTATTTCTGAGAATATTCACAATAGATACACCATAATTTCTTATCTATTTATCTGTTGATGGTCATTTTGGTTGTTTTCTGATTCTGGTTATTTTGAATAAATGCTATGATGACTAAAAAATAAGTCTTTGTTTAGACATATGTTTTGTCAAGAGTAAAAATCTAGAATTGGAATTACTAGATTGTATGAAAATTTAACTTACTAAGAAACTGGTAAATTGTTTTTCACAGCGGTTGTACTATTTTTTATTTCCATCAGCAATGTATGAGGTTCAGATGGTTCTCATTCTTACTAACATTTGGTATTATCACCCTCTTTTTATTTTATCGAATTGAGTAGGTAAGTATAGTATATCTTTTTCCCCCATATGAGGATTTAACCCAGGGCCTTTGCATTGAGCTATAAACACAACTCTTTTTTTTTTTTTTACTTTATTTTATTTTTGGTACCAGGGATCCAACTCGGGTCCTTGCACTTGCGAGGCAGGCAGCAGAACCACTGAGCTAAATCCCCGGCCCAACTCTTTTATTTTGAGATGAGGTCTCACTGAGTTGCCTAGACTGGGCTCAAACTTTCTTTCTTCTTTTTTTTTTTTTTGGTACCGGGGATCAAACTTGGGCCCTTGCACTTGCGCATCAGGTGGCGAAACCACTGAGCTAAATCCCCCGCCCTGGGCTCAAACTTCCAATCCTCCTGCTTCAGATTCCCAGCGTCCTGGGAATACAGTTGTGCACCACCATGCCCAGCTCAATACGTCTTAGTATTATTTCCCCAATGACTAATGCTGTTGAGTATCTTCTCATGTGCTGATTGCCCATTTGTATATCTTCTTTGCCCACTGTTTCTATTGAACAATTGTTCTCTTATTGAGTTGTCTGAGTTTTTTACATATTCTGAAAAGTATTTTTTGTTAGATGTATCAATTACAACTATTTTCTCTCAATGGCTTGCTTTGTCATTTTATTAGTATTGTCTTTTGAAGAGTAAATGATTTAATTATAATGAAAAACTTACAAATTTTCTCTTGGTAACTGTTTCTGGTGTCCTACCAAAAATTCTTGGCCAGCAAGACATGGTGGCATACACTTGTAATCCTAGTTAGTCGGGAAGCTGAGGCAGAGGGTTGCAGCTGAGGCCAACCTGGGCAATTTAATGAGAGCCTGTCTCAACATAAAACAAGGGGCTAGGGTAGAGCACTTGCCTAGCATATTCAAGGCCCTAGGTTCAATCCTGAGTACTGCAAATAAATATATAAACAAAAAAAAAAAACCAAATAAGTTTCCTGCCTACTTGAAGGTCACTAACATGTTCTCCTATGTTTTATTCTGAAAATTGCATAGATTTTCCTTTATGTTTACATCTATGATCCACGTTAGGTTAATTTTTATGTTTGGCATGAAGAGTTAGGTTTCTTTTTTTTCCTTAAATGTTTGTCACAATTTACCACTGAAGTCATCTCAGCCTGAAGTTGTTTCTGTGTGGGAAGATTTTTAACAATAAATTCAGGTTCTTTGTTAGGTATAAGCCTATTTGGATATTTTATTTCTTTGTGTGTTTATTTTGGTAATTTGCATGTCAGGTAGGCAGAATGACCTCCCTCAGGTGCTGACATCTTAATCCCCCAAACCTATAAATGTGTTAATTTACATGGCAAAGGAACTTTAAATGTGTGATGAAGTTAAGGATCTTGAAATGGTGGTTTATCCTATTACCTAGGGTGAACCCAATATACCAAAAGAGTCCTTAGAAGAGGGATATAAGGGAGTCAGTTTCAGAGAGGAGATGTGACAACAGAGGCAGAAGCCAAGCCAGGCCTGACGGTGCACACCTGTAATCCCAGTACTTTGGGAGGCTGACACAAGAGGGTTGCATGTTTGAGGCCAGCCTGGGCAATTTAGGGATTTAGTAAGACCCTATCTCAAAATAGAAAGGTGGAAAAGGCTATGGACATAGCTTATTGTGAAGGCACTGGGTTAAATCCTCAGTACTAAAAAAAAAAGAAGAAAAAGAAGAGGACGTGGCGGGAGGAGAGGAAGCGGGAGAAGGATAAACAGAGAGATATAATACTGTCTGGGGGCCCGAGAGGCTGGAAAGTGAGTTCTCCCCTGGGACCTCCAGAAGAAACACAATCCTGACAATACCTTGATTTTACCAGGTAAAATTAGTTTTCAACTTGTGCGTTCTGGAGCTACAAGATAATAAGTTCATTGTACTGCTTTAGGTCACAGTGTTTGTGGTAATTTATTTAAACAGCAATAAGAAACTGGTGCATACCTATACTTTCAGTACTCTGGGAAGCTGAGGCAGGAGAATCATAAATTCAAATCCAGCCTGGGCAGCATAGTGACTTGGTGAGACCCCATCTTAAAAAAAAAGAACAAAGAACTGAAGATAGAGCTCAGTGTGAATGGAGGCTCTGGTTTCAATTCACAGTACAAAAAAACAAAACTTGTACAGTGTCTTTCAAGAAATATATCTATTTTGTCTGAGTTGTCAAACTTGTTTGTATGAAGTTACTTACATTAGTCTGTTAGCTTGATAATATATATAGGCTATGTAATGATGTCCCCCTTTTCTTTCTTTTTTGAGAGATACCATTTGGCATTCATTTTTAAAATGAATTTTATTGGTACACTTTAGATATACATAGTGATCACATTCGTCATAGAGAATTTGTACCTGTACATGATGTATCTTGATTCTTCTTTTTTCCACAATCCCCTCCCCTCCCTTCAACCCCCTTTTTCCTCCTTATTTACAAAAGCTTTGTTTCTGTCTATTCTTTTTTCTTTTCCTTTCCTTCTCTTTCCCTCTCCCCACTCCCTTGATCCCCTTCCCATTTGAACATTTTCTTCCTATTTCCCATTATCTGTTATACATTTTGGTCCTTATTTACCCTTTTGGTCCCTCACACCAGAGAAACAATGTGATATTTAAACATATGTGTCTAATTTATTTCACCTAAGAGTATGGTCTCAAGGTACATCCATTTACCTAGAACTAACTCAAGTTTATCCTTCTTTATGGCAGAGTAATGCTCCATTATACACATTAAAAAAAAACCCATATCTTCTTTAACCATTCACCTGTGGATGGGCATTTGGGCTGTTTCCAAGATTTAGCTATTACAAACTGTGCCACTATAAACATGGGTGTGCATATATTGCTGTGGTATGATGCTTTTAATTTTGGGGGGTAAGGTAACAAGAAGGGGAATAGCTGGGCCAAATGGAGCCTCTAGGTTTAGTTTTTTGAGGAATCCCATACTGATTTCCACAGTGGTTGCACCCGTCTGCACTCCCACCAGCAGTGGAGAAGGGTTCCTTTGTCCCCCTACCTCAGCCAGCATTTGTTATTGGTTGATTTCTTGATAATAGCCATTCTTTCTGAAGTGAGATGGAATCCCAGTGTTGTTTTAATTTGCATCTCTCAAATGATCAATGATTTTGAACTTTTTTTCATATGCTCTTTGTACTTCATCTGAAAAGTATCTTTTCAGATGCCCATTTTTGGATTGGGTCTTTAAATGTGGGGAAGGGGTCTGATTTTTTTAGTTCTTTATATAGTCTAGATATTAGTAGTTTGAGGAAAAAGTTTTCCCCACTCTGGGTTGTCTCTTCAATATATTGGTAGTTTGTTTTGCTGTGAAAAAGCTTTTTAATATGACAAGTTCCCATCTGTTGATTCTTTGTAGTATTTCCTATGCAAGTGGGGTTTTGTTCATAAAGTTTTTGCCTATATCTATGTCTTTAAGAGTTCTACCAGCCAGGCATGGTGGCTTATGCCTGTAATCTCAGCACTCAGAAGGCTGAAGCAGGTGCATTGACATTCAAGGCCAACCTGGACTACAAAGAGATCCTGTTTCAAAAAACAAAAACAAACAAAAAAGAAGTCTACCTATTCGATCTTCCAGCATATTTAGAGTTTCTGTTTTAATATTTAGATCTTTGATCCATTTTGACTTTAGTGCGTGATGAGAGATATGGATCTAGCTTTAATCTTTGGCATGTGGAAAGCCAGTTTTTCCAGCACTATTTATTAAAGAGGCTATCTTTTTTATAGTGAAAGTGTTTGGCCCCTTTGTCAGAGACAAGGTGGCTGAATCTGTTTGGAGTTGTTTCTGCATCTTTTAATCTGTTCCATTGATCATTGGGTCTGGGGTTCCCCCCCCCAGTACCATGCTGTTTTTATCATGGTAGCTTTGTAGTATAATTTCAAGTCAGGGATTGTGATGCCCCCTGCCTTGCCTTTGTTGCCTAGAATTGCTTTTGCTATTCTAGGTCTCTTCTGGTTCCAAATGAATTTTAGGATTATTTTCTCTAATTCCGTGAGATATGCTGTTGGTATTTTGATTGGGATTGCATTAAATCAGTATAACAATTTTGGAAGTAGGACCATTTTCACTATATTGATTCTGCCTATCCAAGAACAAGGGATATTTTTCCACTTTCTGATATCCTCTTCGATCTCCTTTTTCAGAGTTCTGTCATTTTCAATGCAAAGCTCTTTTACTTTGTTTGTTAAATTGATTTTTGAGTATTTCACTTCTTCTGATGCTATTGTGAAAGGTTTTGTTTCCCTAATTTCTCTGTCAGTGAGTTTGTTATTTGTGTACAGAAGTGCTATTGATTTCTTAGTGTTGACTTTGTATCTAGCTACAATAATGACTTTGCTTATTAAATCTAGAAGTCTTTTGGTGGAGTTTTGGGGGTCTTCTATGTAAAATATCATCTCATCTGCAATAATGACAATTTAGTTTATTCCTTTCCTATCCATATTCCTTTTTATTTCTTTCTCTTTTCTAATTGCTCTGGCTAATGTTTCCAGAACTATATTGAATAGAAGTGATGATATTGGACATATTTGTCTTGTTCCTGATTTTTGAATGAAAGCTTTCAGATTTTTTTTTTCAGTACCAGGGATCAAACTCAGGACCTTGTGCTTGCCAGGCAGGTGCAGCACCACTGAGCTAAATCCCTAGCCCAACTTTCAGTTTTTGATCATTTAGTATGATGTTGTTAGTTTGTCATAGATGGCTTTTATCAGCTTGAGATAAACACCTTCTATTCCAATTTTCTGCAGGGTTTTTATCATGATTGAGTATTGGACATTGTGAAATGCTTTTTGTTAATATGATGTATTGCATTTACTGATTTGCATATGTTGAACCATCCCTGCATCCCTGAGATGAATCCTGCTTGGTCATGGTGTATAATCTTCTTTATGACTTACTGTATTCTCTTTGCCAGTATCTTATTGAGGATTTTTGGATCTATGTTCATTAAGGAGATTGGCCTGTAGTTCTCTTTTTTGGTTGGATCCTTCTCTGGTTTTGGTACCAGGGTAATGCTTGCTTCCAGGATGAATTTGGGAGTATTGCTTCCCTTTCAATGTCATTAAAAAATTTGAGAAGTAGTGGCATTAGGTCTTCTCTAAATTTCTTGTAAAATTCAGCAGGGACACTATCAGGACCTGGGCTTTTATTTGTTGGTAGGTTTTTAATTGCATCTTTAATTTCATTGACTGATATTCGTTTATGTAATATTTTTATGTCTTCTTGATTCAGCTTTTGTAGTTCATATGTATCTAGAAATCTGTCCCTTTCTTCTGTGTTTGCCATCTTATTAGAATACAGGTTCTTGATGTAGGTATTGATAATCTTCTGAATTTCTGCAGGATCTGTTGTGATTTCACCCTTTTCATTCCTAATTGCATGGATTGAGTTGTTTCTTTCCTTTTTGTGGTAAGATTGGCTAAGGGTTTGTCTATTTTATTTGATCTTTCTAAGAACCAACTCTTTGATTCATTGTATTGTTTCTTAGTTTCAATTGCATTAATATCTGCTCTGGTTTTTATAATTTCCTCCCTTTGTATGTGCTTTGGGTTTAACTTGCTCTTCTTTTTCTAGTAGCTTGAGGTTCAACAGTAGGCTGTTTATTTGAGTTCGCTTTGTTTTTCTGATGTGGAAATTCACCACTATAAATTTCCCTTGTAGGACAGCTTTCATTCTGTCCCATAAGTTCTAGTATGTTGTAATGGCATTATTGTTTAATTGTAGAAACTGTCTAATTTTTTCTTTAATTTCATCTGTGACCCATTGGTTGTTCAGGAGGGTGTTATTTAATTTCCATGTGTTTATGCAGCTTTTGTGGTTTCTTTTTGTTGTTGTTGTTGTTGTTGTTGTTGTTATTGTTGTTGTTTTGGTACCAGGGATCGAACTCAGGACCACGTGTTTTCCAGGCAGGTGCTGTGCTGCTGAGCTAAATCGCAGGCACTTGTGGTTTCTTTTGCCATTGATTTCCAATTTCATTGCACCATGATCTGATAATATGCATGGATTAATTTCAATTCCTTTGCATTTACTTAAGTGTGTTCAATGAGCTAGTATGTGGTATATTTTGGAGAACTGTGTGCAGCTAAGAAGAATGTGTATTCTGATGTTGTTGGATGGAACACTCTGTATATATCAACTAAATCCATTTGTTCAAAGGTTTAGTTCAGCTCTGATATTTCTTTGTTGATTTTTCTGTCTAGTTCATCTGTCTATTTGTGACAGTGAGGTGTTGAGGTCCCCCATTACAATTGTATTGGTGCTTATTTGATTTTTCAGGTCCTTTAATATTTGTTTTATATAGTTGAGTGTGCTGGTATTTGGTGCATGTGGTAGATTAACTAATGGTCAACTTGTAATGCCCAGTTGAACTGAATCAGCATGGTTCTGGGCATGAAAGACCCACCTAAGGATTGTTGCCAACAGCATAAAAAGAGACTTGGAGCCGGGGATTTAGCTCAGTGGTTCCACCACCTGCCTCACAGGCACAAGGACCCGAGTTTGATCCCCGGTACCATAAATAAATAAATAAATAAATAAATAAATAAAAGAGACTTGGAGGGGAAGATCATATGCTGTTCATTTTCTTGGAAAAGCTTGCTGTGCCTGGTTTTCCTGAGGAAAACTTGGCTGTTCTTGTTGGAGGAGGAGCTTGGGTCCTCGGTGTCACTGGCAATGGCTGCTGTTCTTGTCAGGGGAACTCTGATTTTTGTCTTGAGCATTGCTTCCCTCATTCTAGTGGCACAAATCTTTCACCACACTGGCACAGACTTTCTAGCTTCCACCATTGGTCTTTGGGCCTTCTCGGAACAGATTCTCCATGTGGGCTTGCATAAGATATTGCCAGGGGCTCTAGGCCTTTAGCTGGACTCATGAAGAACATTGCCTTGGGCTTTAGGCCTTTAGCAGGACTTGTGCGGGACATTGCTGTGGGATCCAGGCCCTCAGATGGATTCTTCAGGTCTCTAGTGTGGGTACAGACCTCTTTCATTCCTCTGTATTTGATTTTTTTGGGTGAATATTATAAAATAATCCTATAAATTATATGTCTTGTATTAAATCTATTCCCTTGCAAACCCTGACTATAACAGTGCATATATATTTATGATTGTTATTTCTTCCTCTTGGGTTGTTCCCTTTACAAGAATGTAGTGACCTTTTTTGTCTCTCTTGATCAATCTTAGCTTGAAATCCACTTTGGCCATGAATAGAATTGCTACCCCTTCTTTTTTCCAGGTACCTGTTGCATGGAGATTTGTTCTCCATCTTTTGACTTTCAGTCCATGAATTTCTTTTTGGGTTAAATGTGTTTCTTGTATGCAGCATATTGTTGGACCTGTTTCTTGATCCATCTGCCAATCTGTTTCTTTTGATTGGTGAGTTGAGACCATTTACATTGATGTTATAACTGATATATGTTGACTTATTCTTGTCATATTATTTTCCAGTTGTTGGCTCTCTTTCTTTTCCCTCTGTTTAATTGCTTGCCTTGCCTAGTGGATTCCTTCTATTGGGGTTCATGGAATTGTACCCTTCATTATCTCTTTCTAGAATAATCTTTAGAATACTTTGGAGGGCTAGTTTGGTGGTCATGAATTTCTTCAGGTGGTCTTTATCATGCAAATATCTTATTTCTCCATCAATTTTGAAAGATAGTTTTGTGAGGTACATCAATCTGAGTTGGAGGTTGTTTTCTTGTAGGGCTTGAAATACTTCACTCCAAGCTGTCCTTGACTTAAGGGTTTGTGTTGAGAAGTCTGTTGTGATTCTGATGGGCTTTCATTTATAGGTGATTTGTTTCTTTCCTGTAACAGCTTTTAATATTCTGTTCTTGTGTTGAATTTCTGGAATCTTGACTATCTAGTCTTGGTGTAGATTTTTTATCATGGCTAATTGGGCTTCTATGTGCCTCACTTATCTGTATGTCAAATTCTTTTTTCATGCTTGGGAAGTTTTCTACCCTTTCTTCTGTGAACAGGTTTGTGGGGGTTTTCTTTCCTTTACACTATCTCCTGATTTTTCATCAATTCCAGTCAATCTTATGTTCTTCTTTGCATCATTTAACAGCTGTTGGATTAATTTTTCATGATCCCTTGCTATTTTTTAAGTCTTTCTTTTCATGAAGACTAACTGCAAAACTGCCTTCTATACCTGATATTCTGTCCTCACATTGGTTGGTACTGCTGCATATACTTTTAATAGCTGAGAAATTATTTCTGATTTTTTTCTAGAGCCTCATTGATTTGCTTTGTTACTTCTGCTGTTATCTTTTCAGAGAGTTCAGGTGGGTTGGCTTTTGAATTGTTCCACCTCTGACCCTTGGGTTTGTCTTGGATGAGCTGCAGATCTGGGATTGCATCTTGCTTCTGTGTTTTCACATTTTCTATTTTTAAAATTTATTTTCTGCACTGATGCTTGTAAATTGCTTATGGTAGATAGCGTTATTACTACTATCTAGAACTCCTTATGAAATGACTACTTTTCAGACATGTTTTCCAGGTGTTACTGGCTTTGGGGTTTTGAGTATGTTGCAAGATGCTACCTCTTCAATTTATTAGGGATGAGAAGTTGCTGCGTTTTTGAGCTAGTCCCTGGTTCTTTGCTACTGGAGTATATTATTGTTTATGATTCTCAGGTAGTCTTGTTCTCGGTATACAAGGAAGAACAACTGATTAGAACAACTATGTCACCTTGGCTAAAGTAGTACAATAAGTAATAACAATAGTATCAAGCACAGCTTAGAAAATGACACATTGTGGTAACTATTAATTTGCCACCTTTAACAATAGGAACAAGATTTATAGTTATGTAACAAAATATAAAACAAACCAGAAAATTATATACAGTACATATCACCTCAATTGACTGATTTTACCCTCTAGGGAGAAAATTATGTCCCTTTTTTATTCATGATGTTGGTAATTTTTGTACCTTTTTTTAAAAAAAATTAGTTTGGGTACAGATTTATCCATTTTTATGATATTTTCATAGAACTAGTTTTGCTATCATTGCCTTTTCTCTGTAGTTTGTCTATTTTCTATTTTACTGATTTCTACTCTCATTTTCATTATTTCCTGCCTTCTGCCTTCTTTTGTTTGCATTTGCTCCTTTCTTACTGGCTTCTTAAGGTGGAAGTTTAAAATATTGACTTTAGACCTTTCTTCTTATTTAAAATAAGTACTTCAATCTGTAAGGTTTCCACGAAGGACTGTGTTAGCTGCATCCCACGTATTTGGTTTAAAATTTTATTCAGTGTAAAATGTTTTGTAATTTCCTTTGTTATTTAGAAGTGTGATGTTTACTTCCAAGTCTTCCTGTTATTGATTTCCAGTTTAACTCCTTTGTGATCAGAGAACATACTCCATTGATTTCAATCTTTTAAATTTGATGGCACTTTGATATGGCCCAATGAATGGTCTGTTTTGATGAACATCCCATGTACAATTGTCTGACAATCACTTTAGTTTTCTTGTCATTAACATTTGTATCTCTTGTAGGTAACAAAATGGCTAAATGTTCATAGCCTAATCCCAGGAACCTGGTAGGGCAAAAGAGACTTTGCAGATACCATTAAAACAAAGGCCCTTACAAAATTGTCCTGGATTGTCTGGGGAGCCAACCTAATCACATGCTTCTTTAAAGCCACAGAAGCACTTCCAACTGTGTTCATAGGAAGATGTGACAACAACAGAATGGTTAGAAGAGCACAAAGTGAGAAGGACCAGCCCCACTCTTGCTTGCTGTAAGGATGGAGGATGGGGCCATGTGTCAAGGGATGTGGGTAGCCTCTGGAAGATGGAAAAGGCAAAGTAACTGATTTCCCTGTGAAGTTTCCAGGAAGGAATGCAGACGTGCTGATGCCTGGATGTTAGCCAAGGGACACTCATGGTGGGTATCTAATGTAAAATAATAAATAAATGTAAAATAATACATTTGTATTGCATAAGCCATTATGCAATTCTGTAATAATTTGTTATGGCAATCATGGAAAACCAATATAATATGTCACATCTTTTCCTACCTTTTTACTTTTAACCTGTGTCTTTAAATTTAAAATGTTTTTCCTGTAGATAACATTTAGTTGGATCTGGCCTTTTTAAAATCCAGCCTGACAATCTGCATTTTAATCAGATTGTTTACATGATTTACAAGGGGTGATTTAACTTTATACAGTTAAAGTTTAAATTAAAAAATTTATTGGAGGGCCGGGGATTTAGCTCAGTGGTTCTGGCACCTGGCTCGCAAGCTGAGGACCCGAGTTCCATCCCTGGTACAAAAAAAAAAAAAAAAAAAAAAAAAAAAAAAAATATATATATATATATATATTGGAGGGCCGGAGATTTAGCTCAGTGGTTCTAGCGCCTGCCTCGCAAGCACAAGGACCCGAGTTCGATCCCTGTACCAATAAATAAATAAATAAATAAAATATTATATTAAAAGACACATAACCATTAATTCTCCTCAAAATACTCCCCCTTGCTTTAAACACACTTATCCTAGCATTCTTGCCATGTTCTGAAGCAGTACTAGAAGTCCTCTTTCATGAGTGTCTTTATGAGGTATGATTAAAACTACAGTGAATGCTTTGCTGAGTGCATTCCAATGGAAAGGGATTACAGTAAATCCTCATCCACCTTGTTCACTAGATTTGGCACTGTGCAACTTCTGGCTCTTCCCTAAAGTCAAAATGAAAGGTAAATGTTTTGAATCAGTTCAAGACATTGAGGTAGATATGATAATGTGACTAAAGATACTCATGAAAGACTTCCAGAACTGCTTTAGAAAGTACAAAACCCATGAGATAAGTGTGTTTGAAGAAAGGAGTATTTCGAGGAAATTAATGGCAATTTAAACATTAACCATATTTTTTTGAGACAGGGTCTCTCAGGATGTAGTCCTGGCTGGTCTTGAACTCACTATGTAGCCCAGTCTGGCCTCGAACACACGGAGATCCTCCTGCCTCAGTCACAAGTCAGTGGCCACTGGGTCCGAAATTACAGGCTGAAAATTATAGGCATGTGCCTGGAATTACATGGGCTGAAATTACAGACATGCACCATCATGCCCAGTTTAACCATATTTTTCTATCACACTTCATACATTTAATTTAATTATCAGTTGGGCCAGGGATTTAGCTCAGTGGTTTTGGCACCTGCTGCGCAAGCGCAAGGACCTGAGTTTGATCCCCAGTACGAAAATAATAATAATAACAATAATAATTATCAATATTGTTGGGTTTAAGTCTATCTTCTTGCTATTTTATTATTTATTTCATATATCTTGTATTCTTTTCTACTCCTTCCTTCCCTCCCTTCTTTCCTCCTTTCCACCTTTCTTTTCTTTTTTCCCTCTTTCCTTTCCTCCTTCTTTTTCTTTTTTCTTTTTCTTTCTTTCCTTCCTTCCTTCCTTCTTTGTTTTTTCTCTTTCTCTCTATTCTTCCTTTTTATTTTTTCTTGCAGAGCTGGGGATCAAATCCAGGGCTTTTCATATGCTAGCAAGTGCTCTGTAACTGAGCTATAACTCAGCCTTCTTCCTGAGTTCTTTCACATTATTATCTTGTATTCATTTCATTTACACTATTGGCTTATTGACATTCCTGTTCATTCAGTGTTGCTTTTGACTTTATTTATTTTTATTGTTTAAATTTTTATTTTTATTAGTACATGTTTTTAGTACCTAAAGATGACACTCATCATGGGGAGCTGGTACATGTACATAACACATCTTAATTCTTTTTACATCCCCTCCTCTTCCTCCCTTCTTTCTCCATTTCTTGATCCCCCTTCCATTTGCAAAAAATCTATCTCCCTATTTCCTATAATCTATCTTGTTTTTTTCTCTTTAATTTCTTTATATTTTGGGTTTCTCGTATAAGAGAAATCACACAATATTTAAGTTTGTGTGTCTGATTTATTTCATTTAAAATTGTGATATCAAGGTGCACCCATTTTCCTACTAAAGACTCAAATTTGTTTGTCTTTATAACAGAGCCGTACTCCATTATGTATAAATACCATGCTTTCTTTATCCATTCATTTGTTGATGGGCATATAGGATGCTTCCATTATTTAGCTATTATGAGTTGTGCTATAAACACGAGTATGCATGTATCACGGTAATATGATGTTGTTAACTCTTCTGAGAAGATAGCCAGAGGGGGAATAGCTGGGTCAAATAGGAATGTAAAACCATGTACAATATAAAAGGGTGGCTTTTTCTCCTGTAGCCTCGTCAGCATTTGTTATTATGTGATTTCTTGATGATAGCCATTCTTTCTGGAGTAAGATGGAATCTCAGTGTTGTTTTAATTTGTGTATCTGTAATGGCCAGATATGTTGAACAGTTTTCATGTATTTATTGGCCATTTGTACTTTTTCTGAGAAGTATCTATTCATTTCAATTGTTTGATTGAGTCTTTTATTTTGAGAGATCTAAACTTTTTTTAGTTCTTTAAATATTCTAGATATTACCCTTTGTCTGAGGAATTGCTGGCAAAATTTTTCCCATTCTGTGGGTTGTCTCTTCACTATGTTCATTGTTTCCTTTGCTGTACAGAAGCTTTTTAAATTTGACATAATCTCATTTTTGATTCTTTATGTTATTTATTGTGCGATTGAGTTCTGTTCACAAAGTCCTTGCCTATGCCTACGTCTTCAAGAGTTTTAACTATTTTATCTTCCAGGAGGTTAAGTGTTTCTGTGTTAATATTTAGGTCTTTGATTCCTTTTTACTTTAGATTAGTACATAGTGAGAGATACGGGTCTAAATTCAATCTCTTGCATCTATATAATTCAGTCTCCCTAGCACCATTTGCTAAGGAGGCTGTCTTTCCTCCGGCATATATTTCTGGCCCCTTTGTCACAGATCAGATAGCTGAGTGTGCTTGGAGTTGTTTCTGCATCCTCTGTTCTGTTCCACTGACCCACATATCTGCTTTTGTGCCAGTACCATGCTGTTTTTATCACTACATCTTTGTAATATAAGTTGAAATCTGAGACGTTAATGCCTCCTGCTTTGCCCTTATTGCCCAGGTTTGCTTTTGCTATTCTGGGTCTCTTCTGAATTTTAGGATTGTTTCTTCTAGTTCTGTGAGGAATGCTGTTGAATTATTGTTGAAAGGTTTTGAGTTATTCCTGCAATTCTGTTATTTTTCTGTTGGTGAATTCTCCCCACCACCACCACCACCTTTCTACTTAACTATTCATCCTATCTGTTGTATTCATTCTGTTATACTTTGTAGCATTGTTGGCTTCAATTTTTCTAAAATATCCTTGAAAAGTTTTCTGGAGTGCTGGTTTGGTGGTCGTAAAATTCTTGAGGTTCTCTTTGTCATGGATAGACCTTATTTCGCTATTAATTTTGAAGGATGGTTTTGGAGGGTCTATTAATCAGGGTTGGAAGTTGCTTTCTTGTAAGGCCTCAAACACTTCACTCCAAGCTCACCTGGACTTTGAGGTTTGTGTTAAGAAATCTGCTGTAATTCTAACAGATTTACATTTACAAGTGATTCATTGCTTTCCTCTAAGAGCTTTTAAGATTCTGTACTTGTGTTAGACTTTTGGGATTCTGACTATGATGTGCCATGAAGAAGTTGTTTATTGATTGTGGCTATTTGGGGTTCTATATGCCTCACTTATCTCTATGTTAAATTCTCTCTCCATGCTTGGAAAGTTTTCTGCTATTATTTCTATAAACAAGTTTTTTATATCATTTGTGCTGTCTTCTGATTTCTCATTAATTCAAATTAATCTTAGATTCATTTTCTTCTCATCTAGGAGCTGTGGGATCCATTTTCCATGTCTTCTTGTCCTTAAGGTATCTCTGGGTATATGGTCACTTACACCAGCCTTATCTTTTAGTTCTGACAGTGTGCTCATATTGGTTACTTCTCTGCCCATGCTTTCAATAGAATTTTTAATCTCCTAGGCTCCTGTTTTGTACCTTTTCATGGACTCCAATTCTTTTCTAAACTAGTCATTCGTGTTTTGCATTGTTTTGTTTAGCTCAGCTGGTTTTTTATTAGTGTCTTCTGTTAGGTCACTGATCATTTTATTAAATCCATTATCTTTTTAGTTGTAACATCTTTGAGGCTGTTGAGCACCTTATTGATTTTTTGTCTCTTCTTTTATCACTTTGTATAATTCAGCTAGTTGGATTTTGATCTCCTCCACATTGAGGCCTCATAGATCAGCTTTTGGGGAGTTGGGAGTTTTTGGAGACATTTTGTTGCTTTATTTTCTCATATTTCTATTGTTCTTTTGTGTGTGTGTGCTGAGGGTTGCAAGTCAGTAATAGTGGGATGACTTTGCTGCTAGTGTGATCCACTCTGAGCCTTTATCCCTGATCCAAGGTCTGACCATATCTCTTAATTTGGGGAGTGGAGAATGCAGTATAGTTGACCCAGCATCTCTATTCCAGAAATGAACCACAGTATTGATGACACAAAGACAAACCAGATATTAGCACATAGTAAAAACCAGTTAATAGCAATAACTATGCCACCCTGCCAGTAGCAACAAAATCAGCAACAGTAAGAGGCAAAGACCAGCTGGATATTGATATACCATAATAACCAATAAAAGCTAGCATTGTACCACCCCTCACAATAGAAAAGATATCTATAATTATAATATAGACACAAAGATAAACCAAATATTGACATACAGTAAATATATATTAAATATAACTGTACCTCCATTGAAAATTGAGACGAATTCAACTACAATACAATAGTCAATTAAATATCTAAAGATTAACAATGCTTAATAGTAATACTTGTAAAGGTGGAGAGGGAGGGAAAAGGGAAAATGAAAGGAAATTTTGAAAAACAAAGAAAAGGAGGATGAGAAGGAAAAAAGAGTGAGATAAAGGATCCTGCTAAGGAGTAAAAGAAAATTTATAGAAAAACCACAAACTCCCCAAAACCCAATTTAAAAAAAGAAACGAGTCAAAAAATTTCCTCTATGTTTCTAAATGAATAGATTCTTTGCAGGGTCTGCAGTATTGGAATACTCCAGATATGGAGGAGGGAAAACGAGTCACTACTAAGACCTATTTTGTTTCTAAACTCATTTTGTGTGTGTGTGTGTATATGTGAATGCTGGATCTTTCCACACCTTTCCTGTTGTGCATAGTTGGTCGGTGGTATCCACTCTAGGGCTGCATTCACTCCAGCCACTCCCAGTTTCCATGTCCCCCCCATGTGCTCCAAGTCACTGCTTTCTCAACCTAGCTTTACAGCCTGTGGGTTTGTAAAATGCTTCCCCTGCTTTTAGACGACCCGCTCTGTCCATATACTCCAGGCTGTGGCAACTGTCTAAACTGAAGCATATCACAGACCACTTTGGCAAATGGGGAAAACAAACAGACCACCAAGCTCTGTGTTGGATGTAGGCAGCAGGGATAGCAGGTTGTCTGCTAGCAACTTCAGACCCAGGGCGCTCTGAAAGCCAAATGTGACTGGCCTGGCTTCTTACCACAGAGGCCTGAACCCCCATGTTTTTTCTGGTATGAGCTTAAACTTCTCAGGGGAGTTTATGTCTAGCACTCACCCTCTCTGTGACTGTCTCTTGTGGCTATCTCCCACCCAGTCACTGTGGTAGGGTGACCTCAGAAACCCTGAAGTGTAGTTGTTCTGTAGCTCAGTCTTAAATAATTAACCTTTTTACAAAATGGCTCCTGATTAAACATTCTCAAATATAGTGGGCACTTTCTTCTTCAACTCTAGCTTGTAAAAGATATCACTTTTGGAGTAAAATCCCATGCTGTTTTTGCAATTTACAATAATCATGGGCTTTTCTTGGGGATAGTGCTGCTGGCCTGGCCCATTGTTTATCCCTGGGGCTGCTGACTCTCTCTCTGGGTTTACCTTGTATTAGTGAGGGCAGGTCCCCCTCCTTGGGTGCTGGGGCTAGCTTTCCAGACTGTTTCATTCTTTGCTCTGCATTGTGCTCTGTTTCTCCAGCTTCTCTGAAGTTTTCAGTTTTCTTGTTAGTTCCCTCCTGATTCCCAGAGATCTACATATTTTTCTTCACCAAGTTGTTTTTCAAATGTCTCAAGTCCAGGTCCTAGAGAGGATATATTTTGATGCCAGTCTTTAGTGCACCATTTTTAATCCCAGGTTTACAATATTTGTTTTTAATTTCTCTCTGTTTACTTTCAGATAATATGCCAGTATTTCACATATAATGTGAAAACCCTACAACAGTCTGTTTCCATTTTGCCTTCCTCTCTATTGTCACAGATTTACTACTGAATGTAAGTCCCAAAATACACTGTCATCATTTTTACCCTAAAAACCTTTAAAGAAATTTAGAAAGTAAAAACATATTTTCCCAAATATATTCCATTTCTCTCATTTTAATTTTTTATAGATTGTAGATTCCATTTGGTATCCTTTTCCTCCCAGGTGAAGAACTTTATTTAACATTTCTTATAGTCAGGTTTGTTGCTGACAAATTCTGTCAGCTTCTCTGTGTTTGAAAACAAGTATTTCCTTTCACTGTTGATGTCCCTTTTTCTTTGTATATTTAATTGTAGGTTGACTTTTATTTTCTCTCAGCATTTACAAATATTGTTCCAATATCTTCTGACTAGCATTTTCTGGCAAGAAGTCTGTGCTCTTTCTTATCTCTATTGTGCTACAAAATAATAAGAAAAATAATATGTATAGAATATAAAATGACAGGGCTGGGGATTTAGCTGAGTGGTGCTGCCACCTGCCTCACAAATACAAGGTCCTGAGTTCCATCCCCAGTACCAAAAAAAAAAAAAAAAAAAAGAATATGAAATGACAAAAAGTTGGAACTAGCAGACCAAATTTTAAAACAGCTATTCTAAATATGTTCAAGGGTTTAAAGAACACAATGAGGAGAGGAATGGGTGATATAAAAAGAACTAAATGAAATTTCCAAGAAAGTTTCACCTCTAGAAATATAATATCTGAAATGAAATTTTTACTGAATGGTATTAACAACAAATATATATATATATTGCAGAATTTTTAAAAGTCAGTAAAATTAAAGAAATAGAAACTATCTAAAGTGGTTAATGTTCCACATGTTGCTGAGTCTCTAATTTTTTTTTCAGTCTTTTTTTTCCCTCTGTGCTTCAGTTTGGGTTGTTCCTACGAGTGCCATTTAGTTGTGGGTTTTTTTCTTCCAATTCTCTGCTTGCTATGTTTTTGTTTTCTCCTAGCTTGTGTCATTTTTTCCCTGTATCTTCACAGATCTCGTAATTTTTTTTATTCCACACTGGACATTCTGAATGTGACCTTGTTGAGTGCCGAATTCTGTTGTTTTCCTTTTAAGTGTTTAACTTAGTTTGCAAAGGCAGTCAGTTTATTTGTGTGTCAACTAGAACCTTCTGAGAGTTGTCTTTAGTTTTTGTAGGGAAGGTCTGTGGTAAGTACTACTCTAGGACCACTTTGCCCTCACTGCCTAGGTGGGACCATTCTGCCATCTTATGGGTTCCCCTTGGGTTCCTTTGATCTGGCTGGTTGGAACACTAATCTCTTCTGTCCTTTGTGGGGCCTGACAATTGTTGAGCTTATGATCCACTAGCCATTATTTACTCAGTTTTGTGGAGTTTCACCCTGTACATGCACAGCTTATTGTTCATTAACACACTCAAGGAGGGGTCTCTGGGGATTTCTGGAGCTCAGTCTTCAGTAACTCCCACTTGTCCGGTACTCTGCCCTCTAAATGGCAGCCATCTCTGCCTCCTCAAACTCTACTCCTTGGGTCCTCAATTCAGAGAGACTTTCAGGCTCTACCACAGTGCTCTCCTTGGTCTGCAGTCTTGAAGGCTTCTCCAGGCAGAAAGCCAAGGTGATTGGAGGACTCACCTACTTTGTTTCCTTTTTCTCTGGAATCATAGTTCTTTACTACTAGTCTGAACGTTGGTTTTTAAATACATGTGTTTACTGGAATATAACAGTTTTCTTACTAATCCAAATTTTTTGGCTTCTGGCTAATTTTTCATGAACAGAAGCCCAAATCTACATACTTTCCAAGCTCTCCAGTGATTCTGATGCCCCTAGATTTGGAGAACTCCTATCTAGAGAGCAATGAAAGTAACACCAACATTCATGCCGTGCACATAGGGATTCATGAATGCTAGTCAAGTGCTCTACCACTGAGCCCAGGCCACAAAATAAATGAGGCCTAAGGAAGTTGTGGCTTTCCCAGGCCAAGAGAGCTAGTAGGCAGGGCTGCTGGAGCTGAATCTATAGGCTTCAGATCCCAATGGGATACCTCATCCCTGTCCACCATGAGAATTGAAGAGCAGCCTCTAGAGTGAGCCAGGTGGGGAATGCTGACCTCCCAGTATATTGGTTGGTTCTCCCTGTTTCTGCCACCATGTTTTAGTCTCTCTTCCAGTAGTATATCCCACATCTCCCTACTGAATAGTAGTTCTAACCAAATTGGACCACTTATATCTTTCCACATCCGACAACACTTTATGTTTTTCCAGTATTTTCCACTCTGTTTAAAGTATTCTTCATACTGACTCTCTGCATATCTAAATCCTATCCCATCAAGGCTCGGTCTCAACACTGCCTATGCCATGAGTAGCTTTCATTTTTCTCTTTTTTCTTTTGATTCTTCTAGCTCCCTATCTGTAGTCCTCTCTGGTATTTACCACTCTCTTTGTGCTATAGTTATTTGTGTAGTTGCCTTCTCCTACTAGATGGTAAACTCTTTGAGGGAAAGAATTAGTGCCTTATAACCCTGGGCACCCACTGAATACTTCACTCTGCATAAGAGGGTCTTGGGCACAAGAGCTGTTCAAATAATGTGTTCAGTGAAAGCATAAGGTAATGGGTGGGAGAGAGAAGAGAGAAAACTTTGGGCAATTGTGCTTAGTTGTGGGGGAAAATGCAGCCATAGAAAATTGTACTTCATCCCTACAAGCTGGGATGCCTCTTAAAATGAGAGACAAGGGAAGGGCTGGGGTGCAGCTCAGAAGCAGAGTCCTTGCCTAGCATCCACAAGGCCCTGGGTTCCATTCCAAGCACTATAATAAACAAATAAATATAATGAAATAAAATGATGTGGTAAAATATTTGGTTAAACTGTGTGCACATGCATGTATGTATATGTTTGTGTGTGTTTTATATACATGTCTCTATCATATATAGCTGTACATATGTATTATATAACATAATTTTATACATGTATATCTAATTGGCAGTAAAATGCTTCAAAATTAAGATTGTATAACAAAATCATTTGTAAGCTTCCTCTTATCTATGAAGTATAAATTTTAAAAAATCATAGTTCTAGGGTAATTTGTTGGAGCAGAAGGGATATTGAGGAGGCCTTTGATGCCCAAAGCTCCTTGCAGGAACAGCAAGACATTAGGTTTTTCTGGTCCAGGCTCCTAATTCCGCACCTCTCCTCTCCCCTTCCTGTGTGGCCTGTCCTGCCCAGAAGCTGTCTCACCCCAGAAGGGATGTTCCCACTTCAGCACAGAAGGCCACTGTTTCCCATCTGGCTATGCTTAGACAGCTGTCTAGGTGGCCAGGTGGGGCTGAAGAAGTGACAGTGGCCGCATCTGCTCCTGCTCAAAAGATTCCGAGGATTCTGGATGACTAGAGAGGTGTTCGGGAGTCCTTTCTTCCAGCACTTTGTCCCTGGGCAGAACAGCACTAACCCTCATGCCACCCCAGCACACTGTGAGACCTTCTGGATCACATGTGCTTCTTCTGTATTCTTCATCAGGCTTGAAATAGAGCAGACTGTCGGCCTGCAGGGAAATAAACCAAAGATGACCTCTCCTTGTGACCTTTTGGATCTGCCTTGTGACCTTTGGATCATGGGTGTTTGACTTACTGGTGTGTAATAATAGAGATGATTATCGTAGCCAGCAGTTGTATTTCGCTTTAGGGTTTAAATGTCTCTGATTTTTGGTTATCCTCTCGGGTGTCCAGGATAATAACTGAATCCACATCATGGGTTGTTATAAGGATAAACAATGCATACGAACTGTAATTATGTATATTCATTTTATTTTATTTAGTGCTGGGGATTTAACCCAAGGAACAGTGAGCTATGCCCCCAATACTTCTTTTATTTTATTTTGAGACAAGGTGTCACTAAGTTGACCAGGCTGGCTTCAAACTTGTGATCCTCCTGAGTATCTGGGAATACAGGTGTACACATCAGTCAGCTTATTTGATTCTTATTAAGGGGTAAGCAAGGCACATACTGTTACAGGTCCTGTTTTGCTGATGTGGCAAATGAAGCTCATAGGGGTGAGTGGCTTTCTTTTTATTCATTTTGTATTAGCACACGTTTGTGGTACATTATGTTTACAGTCCTTGTGTGGAGTTGGTAGGTGTACATAACTCATCTTCATTCCTTTTTCATTCCCTTTCTCTCCCCTCTCTCCATCTCTTGGAAACTTTCCCCTTGTAGAAAGACCTACCTCCCTCTTCCTATTCTCTAGCTTTTATTTTGCTCTTTATCTATACTTTGGGTTTTTCTATAAGAGAAACCATATATTTGAGCTTGCATGTCTGATTTATTTCACTTAACATTATGGTCTCCAGGTAAGTCCGTTTTCCTACGAATGACTCAAGTTTGCCTTTCTTTATGGCAGAGGAGTATTCCATTGTGTGGAAAACCATATTTTCTTTATCCATTAATCTATTGATGGACATGAAGGCTGCTTCCAAGATCTAGCTGTTATGAATTGCACTGCTATAACTATGGTGATTCATGTATCATTATAATATGATGCCTTTGACCACCTAGAGCAGGAATAGCTGAGTCAAATGGAATTTCTAGTTTCAGTTTTTTGAGCAATCTCCATACTAATTTCCAAAGTGGTTGTACATTTCCACCAACAGTACAGAAGGAATTCTTTTCCCCTACAGTCTTACCAGCATATGATATCGTTTGATTTGTTGATGATGACCATTCTTTCTGGGGTAGGGTAGAATCTCAGTGTTGTTTTAATTTGCATTTCTCTAATGGTCAGCCATGTTGAGCATTTTTCAGGTATTTATTGGCCATTTGTACTTCTTCTAAAAAGTGCCTATTCATTTCAGATGCCCATTTTTTGATTGAGTCTTTTATTTTGGGTGGTCTAATTTTTTGACTTCTTTATATATTCTATATATTAGTCCTATATCTGAGGAATATCTGACAAGATTTTTTTGCCTTTCTGTAGGTTGTCTTTTCACTATGTTGTTTGTTTCTTTTGCTGTGCAGAAGCTTTTTACTTTGATATGATCCCTCTTGTTGATTCTTTTTTTTTTTTTTTTTGGTACTGGGGATTGAACTCGGGTCCTTGTGCTTGCGCAGCAGGCAGCAAAACCACTGAGCTAAGTCCCCGGCCCTCTCTCCTGTTGATTCTTGATTCTATTTCTTGTGCAACTGAGGTTCTGTTCAGAAAGTCCTTACCTATGCCTACGACTTCAAGAGTTTTACCTATTTTGTCTTCCACCAGGTTAAGTATTTCTGTTTTCACATTTAGTTCTTTGATCCATTTTGATTTTAGTTTAGCTCATGGTGAGAGATATCAATCTCCTGCATGTGTATAGCCAGTTTTCTCAGCACCATTTATTAAAGACTCTCTATTTCCTCCACTGTATGTTTTTGGCCCCTTGTCAAAGATCAAATACAGTAGTTGAATGTATTTGAGGTTGCTTCTGTATCCTCTCTTCTGTTCCATTGATACTCATGTCTCTTTTTGTGTCAGTACAATGCTGTTTTTATCACTGTAACTTTCCAGTATAACTTCAAGTCCTGGATTGTGATCCCCCTTGGTTTGCTCTTTTTAACCAGGACTGCTTTTTCTGGGTCTCTTCTGGAACCGTATGACTTTTAGGATTGCTTTATCCAGTTCTGTGAAGAATCCTGTTGGAATTTTTATTGGGATTATATTAAATCCATATATCAATTTTGGAAGTATGGCTATCTTGACTGTATTTGTTCTGCCTATAGAGGAACAGGGCATATCTTTCCATTTTCTGATGTCCTTTTCAATTTCCTTTTTTGTAATGCTGTAGTTTTCATTGTAGAGGACTTGTACTTTCTTAGTTAATTCCTAAGTATTTGATTTTTTGGGGTGCTATTGTGGATGATATTTTTTCCTAATTACTTTTTCAGTGGGTTCATTTTTAGTGTATAGGAATGTTACTGATTTTGTGTTTTTTATCCTGCTACATTACTGAATTTGGTTATTTATTCTAAGAGCCTTTTAATGGATTTTTAGGGTCTTCTATGTAGAGGATCATGTCATCGGCAAATAATGATAATTTAACTTCTTCCTGTCCTATCCATATCTCTTTTATTTCTTTTTCTTGCTAATGTTTCGAGTACTGTGTTGAATGGAAGTGGTAATAGTGGGCATCCTTGTCTTGTTCCTAATTTTGGAGGAAAAGCTTTTAGTTTTTCCCCATTTAATATGATGTTGGCAGTAGGTTGATCATAAATGGCTTTTATCAAATTGAGATAAGGCCTTTCTATATGTATTTCTTCAGTGTTTTTATCATGGAAGGACACTGGATTTTGTCAAAGACTTTTTCTGCCTCTATTGAGATGATCGTGTGATTTTTGTCCTTGCTTCTGTTTATGTAATGTATTACATTTATTGACTGCATAGGTTGAATCATCTTTTCATCTCTGGGATGATGTATGATCTTTTTGATGATTCATTGCTTTCAATTTCCCATTATGAGTGACTTTTTTGAAGTTACACAGCCAGTAAAGGTGGAACTATGACTGGAAACCAAGTATTTTATCCTAAGCCCCTATGCCCTTTTATCTGCATAGTACATTAGGACATCTGATGTGGAGAATGTTTGGACCTTGAATGTTCCCCCAAAGCCCATGTATTGAAGTCTCTGTCCACAACTGGTGGCTTTATTGGGAAGTGGTGAACCCTTTAGGAGCTGGAGCCTGGAGGGAAGAAGCTCAGTCCCTGGAGGTCTGCCCTTGACTGGGGTATTGGCACCCTGATCCCTTCTCTTTCTCTGCGCTTTCTGGCAGCCATGAGTTGAGCAGCCTCCTCCACCTCATGCTCTTGCCATCATGAGCTGCCTCACCACAGGCCCAAAACAACCAACCAACCGTGGACTGAAACCTCTGAAACTGAACCCAAACAAACCTTTCTTCTTTGTCATCTGATTGTCTCAGGTACTCATTACAGTTCTTGAAAGCTACTGGCACAGAGACCATGGAGATGGGTGACAATGACTCTAAAATTGTGTATGTGACCACATGAGGTCAAACTGCTGAACTTCTTAGAGTAATGTCTGACCCAGGGCATACACCTGGGAAGGTCCTGGTCATGTCTCACATGGGGCATGTGACCAGGGACAGTGGAGGGATGATGTCATACAACATACAAAGGACTATATAGTATTTTTACTAATGCCAGTTTACAGAGAAAGGAACAGAGGTACACAGACATAAAGGAACTTGTCTGAAGCTAGTAAACAGCAGGGCCAGAAACCCTATTTAGACCAGATACCCATAGTTCTCAGCTGGAACTTTTCTCAAGTACAGCCCAGGGGCCAAGGTTTCCCAGTCTCATGTAACCAGTGTCAGTGGAGGGACATAACTTGCAGCATGGGCCTCAGAGAGAGCCTCTGACGCTCACCATGCTGCAACCATGCTGTGGACCAGAGAAGCCCTCTTGGGGGGTTGGCCAGTCCTGCCTGGGTCTAGGCCCCCTGCACACACTAGGCTCTGTGTCTTCAGCAGGACCCACCACCCTCCTCCACCACAGGGTATCAGTTCCTTAGGGCTTGTGTGGATTTAGTAGTGGAACAGAATTATGGGAAATAATTGGATTTTGGAAAAAGCAGATGTGGGTTTGAACTCTTGCTCTGTGCCTTCCCAGCAGTGTGACCTTGGAAAAGTTTTTCAGCTTCTGTGAATCCCAGTCTTCTCTCCTGTAAAATTGGTATCATGGGGTTGCTGTAGGTACCATAGTAGATGAGTAATAGTCCTTCATGTTTCATAAGAGCAGTGAAGATTTCCTTGGTGTCAAAGCCCGAGTTTATGCCCTGGTCATGGCACCTGGGCGGTACCTTTCTTCCTCTCTGAGCGTCCCTACCCTCATCTGGGAAATGGGTCAGTGTTGGTACCTCCAAGCTCACATCTGGGAATGTTCTGTATGGACAAGAAAGTGGTAAACAAATGGTTTGGGAAGTAAGCCCAGATCCAAACAGAACAGTCAAGCCCAGATGAAGGTGAGAATAGACTGCCCCACTGCATCCCATTCAGGTCCAATAAGTGGCCTGAGTTGAATCTAGAGAAGATTAAAAGCTTCCATTCCAGCCATATAGAACAAGCCAGCAGCCCTACAGTGAGAAGCAGTGTTTTCCTTTCATCCTGGCTAGAAGGGCTGCCCCGTGGTATGACACTGAGCATACCTGATGAAGCTGTGGGTGGAGCTCAGAGAATCCTGGTCGTCACTCTGACCTGACCTTTCTGTCCATGCTAGTTGCATGAGCTGGAACCAAGGCCTGCCCTTCTCTGGGCCTTAGGGGTCCCATGGTGGAGTTGGGTGGAATCACAGGCTTGAGGAGGAGAAGGCAAGAGTGGGGAGCTCGCCTCCTCTAGGACACCCTTCCGCCTGTGATAAGCAGCCTCCACCCCGAACATCCCAGGACAAGCAGGTGCCTGCCTCACAGGGTGATTCTCCAGCTGTAGGATGACAAAACGTCAGAAAGGCTTTTCTTACCTTAGGCTGTGATCAACCTTCCTTTATCTGTCACCCACCAGTTCCAGTTCAGCCCTGAAACCTCATCATAGAAGCCAATCTGTAAATCCCCTCTAGCTGTGCCTTTCCAGGAAGAAAAGAAAAGGGAAGACAGAGGGAGGGAAGAAAGACCCAGATTCCCACTGTCTGAGCTTTCCATCTAGCATCTGTCTCCACACATAAGCTGTGGTTGTCACCTTGACAAGTTGTTTTAAAATATACTCTTCTTCTGATTGCCACCAACGCTTCCTCCACCCCACCCACAGAAATTGCTCTCAGAACGACCCGGGAGGGAGAAAGCAGTCACAGCAACCTACCCCCACCGCCTCTGAAGTCTGAATGGCAAAGGTGAGTAGCATTCAAATCTTATCATTTTTTTTTATAATTCTCTCAGAAGAATCTCTTTATCAAATAAACTCTAATCTGAATCTCAGCTGAATGGATGAATGGATGGATGGACGGGTTGATGGGTGACAAGAGAGATGGCTATGTGAATAAAATGGAAATAGCATGGTTAAGTGAATGTGCTCTAGAATCACACCACAAGGGTTCCAATTCCTGCTCTGTCATTCACTAGGTGTGTGACTGTGAGTAAGTCACTGAACCATTTTGCACATGTTCCCTCTTCTGAAAATGAGCACATGTGGAACTCACCTCATAGGAATATGGGGACTACTGGACAAGCCATATAGTCACAGCATGTAAGCGCCACCTGGAGCAGAGAGCACTCTGTACACGTGTCCTAAACACCTATTGTTATTATCCCTAATGGCTGGATTCCTGAGACTTCGGAGGTTCTGGGAAACCTTGCTTTTAGGCCACTTATTTAGTTCATTTTTTCATTTGACAGCAGAAAATGAGACTCAGAGAAGGGACAGCAGTTGCCTAAAGTCACACAGTAGCATGTGTGGTGAACCCTGATCTTGAGCACAGACACCCTAAGTGTTGGTTTTTGTGATTCTCAGGGAACTTTCTGCATGGGCTGAGCTGCAGCCTAGGAGGCAAGGCCAGGCCGGGGAACTTGAGCACTCCCAGCGGCCAGAGGGGCTGACATGGCGGAGCTACTCTGGCCCACTCCCTCCTGGGGGCGTCACAGAGGTCGTGTGCTAATGAAATGGAGCTCCAGCTCCCTGTGGGAGCAGGGTGGAGATGGATGAAGACAGTGAGCTGTGAAACCTAATTCACACTGAGGCCCCATCTTAGGAGTGCAGGGTACAGTGTGTTATCTTCGGCCTGTGCAAAGTGCAACGAGTAAGTGAACAGGGAGACTGAGCTGCCTCTCCTCCACACCTCACCGCCCCGTCTCCCACGCTGCTCTGAAATGTTAGGGCCTCTCCCCCGGGAGGCAGTGGTGCTCCTCTGAAGTGTCTGTGGGTGTTCCAATGTGGTGGAGGGCCTTGAGCTCCAAGGTGGAGGCGGGAGGCCTTGAGCTTTCCTCCAAACTAAATGAACTGTTGATCTTATGTCATGGGACAACCTTTCGTTCATTTATCTAATGGACTCTGGCAGGGTGTTTGGCAGAGTCTCCATCGTGAGGATGGGACTTGCACAGGGTCTTTTACACGGAATATCCCCACACTGGGTTTAATACTCTACTGTCACTGTCTTGAAATTATTAATAATTTTATCTCCTATACACTAATAATAATTGTTTATGAAATTCCTCATTACTCTGGAAAAATCCTAGATAGAGTATTATCTTATTAGGTTAAGTGAAAAAAAGAATATAAAATTGAATATGAAGAATCATTCAATAGCTCTAATCCTCCCTCTAAAAAAAATCTATGCTGGGCCGGGGATTTAGCTCAGTGGTTCCGCTGCCTGCCTCACAAGTGCAAGGACCCGAGTTCGATCCCCGGTACCAAAAAAAGAAAACAAAAACCCCCAAAACAAAACAAACAAACAAAAAAAATCTATGCTTAGAAAAAAAAGACCAGAAATAAATCCCTTGTCTACCTTTGTATATTCAAAATTTCTTTAATCAGAAAAATGTTGTAAAAGTCTAGCTATTAAAATCATAATGTATTTTAAATTTTTTATAATTTACCTTAATATTTTGATTTGGAGTCAGTCGAAATTCAGTTATAAAAGTTCGTCCAAAGTTGAAAAATAAGCATAGCGGTACACTCTTGTGGGAGGCTGATGCAGGAGGATTCCAAGTTCAAACCTAGCCTGGACAACTCAGGACAACACTATCTCAAAGACATTGAGTTCAGACTGGTACAACTACCAAAAAACTACAGTTCAAAAAAAGCAATTTGACCTTTACAGTTGTGTTTTGTAAATGAAGTCCAGCAGAACAGTAGAGAGTGCACATAACAGAGGCAATGCAAGTAGAAATTGGAGTGACCACCATTCCTGTCACTCACTCACATATGACCTCCTCCATGTCCCACGAGGTTGGGGTTCTGGGGAACCCACACGGGGCAGGAGTTGGGTTAAGTCTGCATGAAGAGTACAAGGTAAGACCATTAACTCCACAGCAGAGTGAGCAGGGACCCTGACAGAACTGTGTGGCCACGCGTCCCATGCAAACCAAAACTTGCAGTGTGCACCAAAAACAGGCAATGGAATCTGAAGAAACATGGTCTTTTCTTTCTGGAAGTACCTCCTTGTGTTAAAGAACACTTATACTGAGGTGAAGAGATAGAAGGAAATCCTGTTGGGAGCAATGTTACATATATCTAGGGAAAAGTTATTTGGTTGACCTGGTTCTCTTGCCTACAGCCCAGCTACAGAATGACTCCGGTTGGCCTCCGGTCACAGCTGAGACTTTGGTGATCCAGTGGTGCTGTGATTCTCCAGGGCAAGAAACATCCTGGGAGAACAAACATCTTCTCAGTTCCTCATTGTTCTTGGACTGTTAACATCTTGTTTACCCAAGATGTATTGAACTCTCTGCAAGCTTTTTGTTACACCTTGTTTATCCCAATGTGAACTATTGAACTCTCTGTAAGTCATTTGTTGCATTTGTTTCTCCAGATGTACTGAATTCTCTGCAAATCATTTGTTACGAGGTAATGAATAAAAGGTGTGGTGGGCTGGGGGCTTTGGTCTTTGCTGCCCAGAGAAAGCAGCACTGATCAGACCCAAAGCTCAGCTTCTTCTCAGTCTCATTTGTCTACCTTTTCTGTAATTCGCTGTGTGCTGTCGTGGCTCGCAGGAGACCAGAACTCACTGCAGAGGTTCTGGTAATGTCCCCTTCCCCTGTTCCATACAAAATCCTTACCAAAGTTACTGTCGTTTCTTGCTGGAGTTAATTCCCCATATTAACCAGCTACTTTTACAGGTATACCTCTTTTTATCGTGCCTCTGTGTTTTTTGCACTTCATGGATATTGTGTTTTTTACAAATTGAAGGTTTGTGGCAAACCTGCATTAAAAGCTCTGTGGGCACCATTTTCCCAACAGATCAGCATTTTTAAGCAGTGTTTTTACATTAAGGTATGTATGTTGCTTTTTAATATAGTGGTGTGTTTGTGTGTGTGTGTGTGCTTTCTGTCATTGTGACAAAATGCCTGGAAGAAAGGGTTTTTTTGCCTCACCATTTCAGTGGTTTCAGTCCATGGTTACTTGGCTTTGTTGTTTTGGGCCTGTGGCAGCATAGTACATCATGATGGGAACACATGGTGGTGTTGTGCCCAGATCGCGAAGTCCCCAAAGACCACCAAGGAGCCGTTTCCGATGTAAACACACGAGGGTCATTTATTCAAGCTCAAGCAGGGGCACTCAACCGTCACCGACGCAGTGGATCAGGATTGAGAGCCCCGAATTCCAAATCGGCAGGGTTTTTATTGTGGCTACCGCAAGGTTTGGGGATGTATGGGCACAAAGGAGACTCAGTGAAGTGGAATTTATGTCAAGGCCACTTTACTGTCTTATATTTAAGATGGAGTCAAACTTTAAAATGGAGTTAGTTAGGTCTCACAGTGGGAACATCATGGAGACGAGAAAGCAAAAAGAGACAGAAAAGGGCTTGGGGTCCCAATATTCTCTTTGAAGGGATGCTTCCGAGGGTTTAACTTTCTCCTAACTTAGTCCTTCCTTCCTCCCTCCCAAATGTCCCATCACCTTCCAATCCTGCCACAGGCTAGGGACCAATATTTCAATACACAGGCCTTTGGGGAATATTTAGGATTCACACTATTGCACACTGAACTACAATATGGTGTAAACACAGCTTTTATAAGCACTGAGAAAACAAAGAATGTGTGTAAGTTGCTCTACTGCCTTGTCATTCCAGTGGTCTGGAGCTGGGCCCATAGCATCTCCAGGTATATCTGAACTGAAGCAATGAGGTGGAGGGAAATGGGAAGAGAGAGTAAGCTACAGCTCCTTCAATTTATTTTTAGCATTGGATGAAAAATAGCAAATAAATGTACCATGGCAAGGGGGGAGAGAGAGAGAGAGAGAGAGAGAGAGAGGACACGGAAGGAAGAAAACAGCTGAATATTTCAGCACTTTTGATACACATTGAGCGGGGGCACTGGATTTTCACTTGCACTGGGCCCTAGGCCTCAGAAGTTATATAGCTGTCTAGGTTGTTAGGTAACCTAGCCATATGATGAACAGAAGAACCTCTTCCTTTTAATTTTTTTTTTTTTTTTGGTACCAGGGATAGCTTGCGAGGCAGGCGGCAGAACCACTGAGCCAAATCCCTGGCGAACCTTTTCATTTATAGAACTTACTAGACTAGAGATAACATTCTTTAGTTGAATAATCCTAGAAATATATATAAGATAATATAAGAAACATATTAATATTATATATAAGATATATATTATAAGATGATTAGTCCTATGGAAGAAAATTACAGGGTTCTCTAAGGAAAATAGTGCTAATACCTAATTTAGTCTCAGGATCAGAAATTTCCCTAAGGAAGGACTATTCAAACTGAAATGTGAAGAATAAGTAGGTGGTAGTGAGGTAAAGAAAAGGCAAGGAGTGTTCCAAATGGAGGGGACAGCACATGCAAAGGCCCTGAGACAGGGGAACACCTGGGATTACAACTAAAAGAAAACCATCTGGCTTGGGCATGGACTAGTCTTACAATTCACATCAAGGAATCAATCTTTATCCTACAAGTCATGGCAAATCATTGAAGATTTAAATAGAAGAGTAATGCAATCAAATCTTTGTTTTTGGAAGGCCTAACACTGATTATTACATGTAGAACAGCCTGAAGGGAACAAGACTATTTAGAACGAAGTCTCTTGTGGTAATCCAGGTGAAAGACGGTGGTGGATTAGGGTATGGTAAGATGGAGAAATTGAGTGGGTTCAAGAGGTAGGTAGGAAAGAAAGTGATAGATTGGAAGAAGAATATCAGAAGTGACCATAGTTGCTGGTCCGCACCAAACACGTCTGTGCCGGAGGTGAGGTGCCAACAGTTGGGGCAGGAATGCGAGGAAGAAGATCAGGAGCTTACCTGTAGGCACAGTGTGGCCCCTTTGACACACCCAACTAGCAGTACCAAGAATGCCATTGGTAGCTGCGTGTGGAAGAGCACACCTGCCAGTTCAGCTACTAAGGAGGCCTAAACAATTTAGTGACACCTTGCCTCAAAATAAAATAAAATTAAATTAAATTAAATTTTAAAAAAAGGATTGGGAAAGTAGCTTAGTGGCAGAGTCCCCTGGGTTCAGTCCCTAGCACCACAAAATAAGTAAGTAACAAGGGGCTGGGGAAGTAGCTCAGTGGTGGAGTGCTTACAGTGGGATGCCCTAAGTTCATCCCCGGTGCTACCAAAAAAAAAAGTCATCGGTGTGTGTGTTCAGGGACTTTTGGATGGAAGAAATAAACTTGCTAATAAAAATTGCAATCATGCAAAAGGCTTAAACAGGCACTTCACAAAACAGATTATCCAAATGGCCAATAAGTACATAAGTCCTCAACTTCATTAGCATTACAGAAATGCAAATTAGAACTACAGAGAGATACCATTTCACACTAGAATGGCTAACACTGCAAAGACTGACAATACTATGTATTGGCCAAGATGCAGAACAGAGATCCGCTGCCTCATCGATGGATGGGTACAACCACTTTGGAAAACAGAAAGGCAGTTTCTTCAAAAGCTAAATGTATACTTATCATAAAACCTAGCCATTGCACTCCTACATATTTACCCAAGAGAAGTAAAAGCATTTGTAGGTCCTGGGGATTTAGCTCAGTGGTGCCTCACCTGCCTTGCAAGTACAAGGTCCTGAGTTCAATCCCTGGTATTGCAAAGGAAAAAAAAAAAAGCATTTGTCCACACAAAACTTGCAAAATTATATCCTTTGGAGATGGATTTATTTTGACTCCCAAACCATTCAAATGCACACCAGTTAGGAATAGATGAACAAATTGTGGTATATTCATATGACAGACCACTACCCTCAACAAAAAGAAACAAACCATAGGCACATGTAACTTGGAGGGGCACAAAAGAAGCCAGACAGGCAGCTGAGCATGTTGTGCCTGCCACTGACACTGGGACTGTTTCTTAACAGATGTTGGCCTTGTTTATTTATTATTTATTTTACAATTCTTGGTATTGAATCCAACTGAGCCACATCCCCAGCCCTTTTTATTTTTTATTTTGAGACAAAATCTTGCTAAGTTGCTCAGGGTAGCCTCAAACTTGCAATGCTCCTGCCTCAGCTTCCAAAGATATTGATAGTTTTTGAGAACAGCCAGGTACCTTCCCGTTGGCCACAGCCTACCTTTGTCTAGCTTAGCATATTGGCCCCTTCTTCCCGCCTTGGAATGTGGGGATCCACCTGCTGTTATGTTACCCAAGGTACCATTCAGTTTGTAAATCCCAGGGAATTGTACTTTGCTTATTTCTTTGGTCTTAATCCTTCTACCTTTAGCAGCCATGTCTTATACCAGCACTTTTCAGAAAGCCAGATACAGAAGAGCATATATGTGTGATCCAATGTATATGCCACTCTAGAACAAGTAAGACTAATCTTCAAAGATAGAAACCAGATCAGTGGTTGTGTGGGGCAGAGATGGAGTGGGTTGCCTGAAAAAGATTAGGGCAGGGTGTGGATCTGAAGAAGTCATGGAGCTGTTCTATTTCTAGAATATAGTTGTGGTTAAATGACTATACATTTGCCAAAACACATAGAACTGTACACTACAATGTGTTAATTCTACCGCATGTGAATTCCATCCTCATAAAAAATTTGTTTAAATTAAAGCCATGGGTACATATAAGATTCACTGAATGAAGAAGAGTTATAACAGAAGAGAACTAGGGGTTGCTAATCTTATCAACAGGTTTGAGATGTTGTCCGCCTCCTAGCTGTGAGAACAGTGAGGCTGGGAGAAGTCAAATGACTTCCCTAAGATCACACAGCTTCTAAGTAGGAAAGCTGGGGCTGGAACCCAAAGCCATCTGCTCATAAAGTCCCCACTCCTTTTTTTTTTTTTTAATACCGGGGATCGAACTCAGGACTTTGTGTTTGCGAGGCAGGCGGTGGCACCACTGAGCTAAATCCTCAGCCCAGCTCCACACTCTTTGAAGTCCCTGGGCCTTCGGCTGAGCATGATGGCCGAGCAGGGAGGAGTATCTGGTTCCTGTTCTTTGAGGAAGAAAGCTGGTGACCTCGGGGCCTGGGCCTGGATCCGAAAAGCTATGTACTGTGCTTTGTGTGTGGAGATGGTGTTCCTCGCTACCCCCAGCGTGGGGTATGAGGGTGGCTGTGATGATGACTTAGCTCTGAGTCAGCTGTGTTCACGCCACTAGTTCTCACTGTATCCGCAGGGCCAGCAGCAAGAGGATTGGTCACAGCTGGGGGTTCTGTCTGGGTTTCCAGATACTCAGGGAGCCAGAGCTCTATCTGTGCAGAGGAAAAGTCACACTGCGGCCCGATCTGCAGCCTCTTGGCACTGACAGAGCCCTGTATTCCTCTCAACCCCAGAAGGACCAAGGACAGCCACACTCAAAGCCCTTTGCTAGCCCACACCCCTTTGCTCCCTCTCAGCTCTGTGGTCTGATCTCTCCTAGGACTGGAATGCCAGCTCCACGGTGGCTTCTTCTGTCTCACACCCCACCCACTTCTAACCACTCCCTACACTGCCCGGAGAGGGGCTTCCCAGGGGAGAGAAGCTTGAGCACTCCCTTCTTCAGACAATCGCAGTGCTTTGCCATAGTCAGGCAGTAGGAGCCCTTGAAATCACTGGAATGGGCATTCAAAAACCTGAAATACAATAGAGTAGAAAATGTCAGAGTGCATTTGCACAAGATAAGTTGAAATATTGCCTCTTCAAATTTTTTATTCCTTTCGGCTTGCATATTTTTACACCTATGTGCATGTTTCTGTCTTGCCCAGGGTGTCACATGCAATTCCTACCATGGCTCACAGACCAGAGGGCTTAGAGGCCTGAGGAATGGGCCGTGATGCTAGGGTGGATGGCCAGTCTCTCTTTTTGATTCCCGCTATTTTGTACAAATGCACGTGCCACTTCTCCGCCACATCGGGTCGTCCCTGCAAACAGCCCTTACCTGCTCGTGTAACTTTGCCCGGCCATCCCCTCCAGCTCTGTCTTTCCAATTCCTTCTGTGCCTATTGAAATTCTGTGACAAAACACCTGTGAAAAACTTCAACCTTCTCCCCAATCAGAGCTCATCACAGATGCCTCTTTGCTCCTGCAGTGCATTTGCATAGACCTCTCTTTAGCATATTTCATTCTGCTTGAATAAAGGTTAATTTAAATGTCAGTTTCTCCCAGATGCTTTGGGTGTTGAGCTTACTTGAAATTCATTTTTGTTTTCTTCTCCAACACAGTGCTTGGTACATTGGAATCACCAAGGAAGTGCTTCTTCGATCGAACTGAATCCTCACACAGCCCTATAAGGTGAGTATTGTTATTAGTTTTGTACAGGAGGCAAATGATGTTCAGAGAGGTTAGGTGATTTGCTCAAAGTCACACAGCTAGTTGAGGAGTGGAACAGTGGAACAGAGCAGGTCAATGAATTCTCTCACGCTGCAGTCCTGACTCTGGTCTGCGTCTTGTTCCATTGCAGTCAGTGGCCTAGCCAGAGAGAGAGAGAGATCTGAACAGAGTGCTCTGCCACAGCCCCAAATCCTCCAGTCCAGTGCAGATTCTCCATGGAGTTGGTTGAAGCTCCTCACAGATCTCAGCAGGCTCTGGAATAAGGGATGGGGTGAGCTTCCTTGGCAGACCCTGAGATAGGAGGAGAGGGTAAGGAAGGTAGGAAGCAGGAAGCAGCAGAGGGGACAGAGGACGTGAAAAACATGGAAACCCAGGCAGAGAGGAACACAGAGACTGAGCAACCCAGAGGGACAAGACAGAGAAGGGAGGAGAGAGGAAATGGCAGAGAAGGAAGGACCCCAGATGGAGGAGGAAGCCTGGCAAGGAGGGAGAAAGAGGCACACAGGGAGGCCAACAGCACAGCGTCCAGCTGAGGCCACTGTGGTTCTCCTGCCTCCTCTTGGCCCACTCACCTTCTTGAGGTGTATGCTGGGGTTCCCGCCACTGTGTGTCACCTGGGGGCCTCTGGCATCTGGCAGATGGCAGCTAGCTTATCATCCCTGTGTGGTTAGAAAGTGTCCCACATCCGGCCAGGTACACAGTATTGGCTTCTCTCCCAGGTGGTGGAAGCTTTGCCTGCAGACAGCTGTCCCTTAGATGGGGGTCGTGGGGCTGGACTTGAGGCCATGGCTCCTGCCTCTCATTCCACAGGGACAGGCCCACCCAGGGAAGCTCCCAGAAAGCTACTGTCCAGCTGTGGACTGGAGTCAAAAGACCACCTTTCTGCTTCCTTGATTTGGAATGAAATAGTAACAGCGGCCTTGGTCAAGTTCACTGACTTCTCCTTTTGTGTGTGTGTGATGAAGATGACCTGAGAGCCACGTCCATGGCACTGGCCAATTATTACACAGGGCGCGCTGTCAGTCACTTCACAAATCTTGAGGAATGACACTTATGTACTGTTACTCCCTAGGACACAGTAATAGCCGCACCATCCTTTCCCCCCTGCAAGACTGGACTTTCTGTAATGAGGGCTGTGTCAAGGAAAACATCTTAGAAATTGGACTATCTAGAAATCTGCTAGCCTTCCAGCCTCTTCATTATCATAACCATCTCCAACATCCACAGACTTCCCTGGCTCATTGCTTGTCCCTGCTACTCTTAGTGAGTATCTCCCGTGGTGTGGGACGCAAGAGAAAACAAAACAGGCAAAAGTGATGACAAAAACATTGAAAAACTAAAGGGGAAAGGGGAATATGGAGGTTAGGGATAGGGCTGCAATTTTTAAAACAATAGCCAGGGAAGGCCTCATGGAGATGGCAAAATGTAGGGAAAAATCTGCAGGAAGGTAGGAGTTAGCCATGGTCTCTGTGCTAGAAGGCTGTTCGGGGGGGGAGGGGGGATGAAGCGAGAACACAGGGTGGGAGGCAGATGCTGGCAAGGGGCCGTGAGGAGCTGCAGAGGGCCCAAGAAGCAGGAGATGGTGTCAGGAAGGAAGTGCCGAGACTCAGCTGCAGAGGACTTTGCAGGCTGTATCCCTGGGCCATGAAGAGTTACCACAGCCTTAGCAGACTGGAACAGCAACTCCACCTCACGGGTTCCGCTGGGGCCCGGCCAAAGCTGAACTGGGTCCTCTGTGAGTCAGTCACCGTGTCCCTGGGGCCAAGGTCTTCTCATAAAGATCTCACTGGGGAAGGACCTACTTCCAAGCTCAGTGGCAGCATTTCTTGAAGCTGTGTTCAAAAAGCCCAATTTTTATTGGATGTCCACTGGTGGGGGCTCTTGGCTCCTGGCTGTGTGGCCCTCTCCATAGGGTAGCATGCAGCATGTCAGTCCGCTCCTTGAAAGCCAGCAAGGGAAAGAGGAACCTACCAAGACAAGGTGTAAGAACTCTCTATGTAGTCTTGTACGTGTAATTATCTTTGCCCTCCTTCCCCCTTCCCCTCCCTCTTCTGCTTTTCTTCTTCTTCTTCTCCTTCCCCTTCCCCTTCCCCTTCCTCCTCCTCCTCCTCTTCCTCCTCTCCTCCTCCTCCTTCTTCTTCATCTTCTTCTTCTCCTTCTTTTCCTTCTTCATCTTTGATAGGGTCTTGCTAAATTGCCCAGGCTAGGCTTGAATTTGGGATTCTCCTGCCTCAGCCTCCTGAGTAGGTGGGATGACAGGCAGGGGACATTGTGCCTGGCTACCTATTACTGTATTTTATTGGTTAGATTCAAGTCATAGGCTCTGCTCACACCCAAGGGAAGGAGATTATACAATGGTGTGAACCCTGGAAGGTGAGGACCATCAGTGTCACCTTAGAGCCTGTCATCAGTCTGTCCTCTGTTCCTTCAGTGTCTCATGGACACCACATGCAAAATGCTTTCACCCCTTCTCGTGGCCCCCAAAGCTCCAAGCCCAGAATCTCTTCGAAATCAGGTCTGTGTGTGGCTGAGTTTCCTCTGGGCGTCCTTACATCTATACAGCATGAGGCACAAGGAGTCTGCCCCAACCCAGCACCCAGGGCTGGGACAACAGGTATAGACGGTCCTGTTCTGAAAGGGGGACTGGGTGGCATGAAAGAATGACTGCTCGTAGTGATTCTGAAATCTGGCTGGGCAAAGGCCTGGCCTTCCCTGGTTAGGGTTCAAGCCCTAGGGGAATATTTCCTGTGTCCCAGCTCTCCCTCTGCACTCCCACCCTCTGGGTCATCTTTCTGGATTCTGAACCATGCTGTGGGTTTGTGGCCAGGTCATTTGATCAGCCCTCCTCTTGCTAGTAGTTTTGAGGATCGACCACCTTCTTCCAATTTGTACTCTCACTGTCCCTCACAGTCCCAGCAGGCAGCACTCTTGCTCAAGTAAGTTTCTCAAAACGTTTGTGTCTTCTGTGGATTGCAGTGGGATTTCACTCCCTTAGGGAACATCCACACCATAGGTCCCTTCCAGGATGAATCCTTCTCTACTTCTAGCTCCCGCTGCGATTGCCCTGAGGTCACTCACAGAAACTTCCTGGAGACCCAGTGGTTGAGGTTTGTGAGGCACATTCTTAATCTCTTGAAACAGGCCTTTGTGAGATATAGAACTATTCTGATCCTTTTGGGGGTTTTTTGCTTTTTGTTTTTGTCGGGAACAGGGATCAGTACCTTGCACTTGCAAGGCAGGCGCAATGCTACTGAGCTACATCCCCGGCCCTTTTGGTTTTTATGTCACTCAGTGTGAAAGCCCTGGGTTCAACTGTCAGTGAGACAGGAGATAGTGTAGGAAATATTCTGGCCTTAGGCTCACAGAGAGGATAACTTCTGGCTCTTAGAGACCACAGCAGCATCCTGTTCTCACCATATTTCTTTAACATTCTGACAGGAGCCTAAAAAATATGCTCCTGCCCTTATCAGACTTCCTTGGCCTCAGGCATGAGCCTGAGGAACTTGGGCTTGAACTGCTTTAGATAACCGAGGGTAACCCCATGGCCATTGTAATACTGTTAGCATTGTAGTTTTGACACCATCCCTGCCTTCCAGGTGGGCTCTGGCAGCCGTCCTCCTTTTGTCTAGGCTCACATATGTTCACAAACTGCCCCTCCTGACATGGGGATAGAGACTCGCCATTTATTGGAAAGAAGCCCAGTTAGTTACCACCCCTGACTACTCCCCACATTCTAGGAAAACAAGAGAAGCCAACCCTGAAAAACATTGCTATGCCCACCCTCCGTTGTTTAAGGTGTATCTTCATTACTGGCAGTTTCCATCTCTAGGTGCTGCCCCGTGGAATTTTCCCAGTGTGCTTTAAGCTCAAACCTGGTGGAAAGTAGCTGAGCTCCCTGCTGTGTGGCCCTCTTCACATGGCAGTGTGGAGCTCATCCGTCGGTTCCTCCCAGGCAACAGGCCCCACCTCTAAGCAAGACAACATCCCAGTATTACCACTGTGTGCAATATGATTTTAATAGTTTAACTTAACATACCCAAAATATTATCACTCCAACATGTAGTCACATAAAAATTACTACTGAAGTACTTGAAAAGATAGCTTTCTTTGTACTAAGTCCTAGGAGTCTTGTTATATTTTATGATTATAGCGCATCTCAATTTGGATGCTGTGATGGTTAATCTGGACTGTCAACTTGATTGGATTAAGGTATGCCTAGAGGGGTTTTTGGATTTTGAGAGTGCTAATCTCATTGATGGATTAATCCATTGATGAGTTAATCAATAGCTAAATGAGCTACTGGGGGGTAGAGGAAGTAGATCACTAGGAACAGGCCTTATCATACTCATGGCCCTTTTCTCTCTGCCTCTTGCTCTTTCTGCTTCCTGGCTGCCCTGAGGTAAGAAGATTTCCCCTATCATGCCCTTCCGCCAGGATGTTTTTGCTTCAAGTGATGGAGCCAGCTTAACATGAACTGAAACTTCCAAACCTGTGAGTCAAAATAAATCTTTCCTCCTTTAAATTGCGTATGTTAGGTATTTGGTCTCGGCAACAGACTAGTGACTAATATAGACACTAAGTTCTTATTGAAAATATGTGGTTTGTATTTAGATTTTACAGGATTTACATTGAAAAAGTGGATTCACAAATCCAAGTTGTCTCACACATCCTTAATTTGCAATAACTTAATGGAGTATCCTTTGTAAAATTAGTTAAAATTAAATTAACAATCCAGGTTCTCAGTCACACACAAGCCACATTTCAAATACTCAACACCCACAGGTAACATGATAGACCCCTTTTGCCTGGGTCCCGGTTTCACTGCTGGGACTTGGCTTCCTCTAGTCACCCAAAGTGACCCAGAGCCTCTGCCATTAGCTTCTCCTAAACCTCCAAATGACCACCGCCCCCGACTCACACACCTCTCCTGTCCTCCTTAGATTACCATCTCTGCATACACATAATTGTACCAGAGGCCCAACTTGCATACTAGTTACTTATGTTTCATTCAGATTCAAACTTTAAACTCAAAGAGACATAACCCCTGCACAAAACAATTTTCTTCATAAAAGCTCCTGAAAACATGGAGTGTTTTGAGGAGCTCATGGGTGTGCAAGGTCAGAAGCACCTCTCCTGTTAGTGAAGAGAACAAAGAAGAGGTCAGAGGATGGGTGGGAGTGTGGGTACCTGTGAGGGAGGACTGTACACGTACGGTTCATTGTGTTCGGACGATTTGGTTGTTAAATAAGCACCTTAAGGGATCATTTCACATTTCATACTTCTACATTTTTATAATTTAAATTCTTTTCCTCAGGTTGGATTTTTTTCAAGCTTCAGATTTCTGGCTAGAATGGGCTTGGTTTGCATAACCCCGCCTCTGAGATTTGGCCTTGCCCCTTAGGGTCCCTTCTGGTAGCCTCCAGGAACCTTCTGCTGGCTGTCCACTTTCTGAACTGCCCACTCTGGGCAACCACGCACCTCTGGCCTCCCCCTTCCTGGGAATGAGTCCAGCCATGTGCTGGTGCTGAGAGGGCCCGGGATAATCCTCCGTGAGCTATTTTAAGGATCAGACCTGCTGCCCTGTGCCCAGCTCCCAAACAAGTGGGATTTCAGGGCTGTGGACATGCCAGGGAAGGGAGGGGTGCATTTGTAATGCAGGGGCACACAGGACAGTGGGCCCTGGAGATAGATTCCAAGTCTTGTAGTGATAAGGTACATGGAATACAGCAAGACAAGCTATGGAACCCTAAGGATGACCTTAAGTCTAAGAGCTAAACAGCTCAGATCCTGAAGTCCGGGTCCTCAGTCTCTGCCTGAAAACACACACACACACACACACACACACACACACACACACACTCTTCTTTATCTCCTCACTCTTACACAATAACTCATTATGACTTCATATACTAGGCATTGCTTTGGTGCAGCCTTACTCGGTTTAAAAAAAATATTGACATTATATTTTATAATTGTGTTGGTATAGAGGTAAATATATTAATATTATATATTAAAATACCTTTTTCCAAGGTTCCTTTTTTCCTTCTGGTTTTAATTATCATCTTTCTGGGAGTCCAGGCACTGCGCCTGTGCCTGGTGGATCCCAGTCTGGCCTGTAGCACCTGCTTAGCTCCCTGGCTCCTGCAGAGGAGATAAGAATGGGGATGGTAGGAAAGTTCTAAGCCTTCAGGTGGGTCACTCTGGGCTCAGAGAAGTATGCATAAGCTGCCTGATCCTCTTTCTGAAAGTGGAGTCCTTTTTCACCTGGGAGCAGGTTCACCCCCAAGAAGGAAGAATTCATGGCTTCTGATTCTTCTTGCCACCCTGAGCCACTGGCTTTAGGTAATTCTGAGCAAATCTGAAGGAGGCCAATTTGAGCACTGGGTAAGGACAGCTTCTCTCAAGCCCATTGGCCATCACTCCAGGGTGCAGCATACTCTGCTCTGGTGCAGACTCCTTTCTAGGACAGGCAAGAATTCTTTGAGATGTAGTAAGATACAGTGAATAAGAGTGCTTATAATAAGAGGTGGGTCTCAAGCAGGGTGCAGTGGTGCACACCTGAAGTCCCAGCTACTTGGGAGACTGGGACAAGAGCACCCCTGGAGTTCAGAGCCAGCCCGAGCAATAGAGTTGTGCCCCATTTCAGAGAACAAAGTGGGCTGGACAGGTTCTTAAACCTCTCTGACCTCATTTCACTCCAATGGAAAAGGGAGTGATGGTAACATTTTCCTGCCCAACTTCTTATAAGGGTTAAATGTACAAGTATTTTGCACACAACAAAGCTCTGTAGACCTGTTAGGAAATGAGTTTATAAAGTGAAACAAATAAACCTAGAATATCTCCCACCTCTTCTCCCACAGGGCAGATACTCTAACATCACTGAGAATGCATGAGTAAGTTATGAAGCACGTAGGCTAGCAGAGAGTGGGAGCTCCCAAAATGGTATATCATAGTCCAGTTCCTGCTCACCTCTTGAATCTCATTCCCACCCCCTCTGCTTTTCGGCATCACCAAACTGCTTGTGGTCTTGTCTCTTTCCCACTCCACACCCACCTAAATATTTCTCACTTGCCGATGGTCATGACAGAAATTGACTGGCTCTTCCTCTTGGGTCCATAGTGCACTATATTTCCCAGCTGCCCCCGCAGTGGGAGGTGGACATTTAAACAAGCAGTAGCCAATAGAATAGGCACAGGAGTGGTAGACACTGTTTCTAGGCCTGCTCCAGCAAACCTGCCCCATGCTCTTCTCCCTGCTCTTTCTGCTTTGATGGAGCACAGCAATTTTGGGCACCACGCTAAAGGCTCAGAACCATAGATAGAAGGAACCTGGGTCCTCTGACATAAAGCATCCTGCAATGTCGTCTGTTGATCTGGGTGTACTATTAGTGAGAAATAAATTTCCATTGTATTTAGACCTTATGTATCTATTTATGTATGTATTCATAATAACATGTTCTCAAGAACCCTGGGTGCCACTCCCTCGATCAAGACACACATCATGTCTGCTTCCCCACTTGTTGGAAAGCTCCTGGCAAGCTCTCAACCAATGTATGCTGAGAGAATGTGACAAGGGAAAGACAGGGTCTTCCTCACCCTGCAGCCAAAGAAAGGAAAAGGCACCCAGGAGGACACACAGGAAGTGCTGTGGCCCTGCCCCATCACCGCCATCCCTGGAGCAGTGGTTCTGAGGTCTCAGGCTTCTCCAAGCTCCCACATTCTGTGATTCCACCTCACATCCCCACAGTCTCCACAGCAAGAAGACTGTGAATTTAAGACACAGTACTGACTCTGCATCGGTGAAACAGGGAACCATGAAGGAGGATACTGACTAGTGCTCACAGCACTTCTTATGGCCTGGCATCTCACTTTTAAAAATTGAGATGAAATTCCCATAAAATTAGCCATTGAAAATGGACAGACAGTGGGATTTAGTGCATCCATAATGCTGTGCAACCCATACACCTATGTAGTTCCAGAGCATATTATCACTCCACATCAAAGCTTTTACCCATTAAGCAGCCACTTCTAATACTCCTCTCTTCCCAGGCCATTGAAACCATCAATCTTCTTTCTGTCTCTACAAATATACCTACTCAGGACATTTCATATTAATGAAATTATATAATGTGTGGCCTGTTGTGTCTAGTTTATTTCACTTATCATAATGGTTTTGAGGTTCAACCACATAGAAACATGTATGACTACTTCCTTTCTTTTTATGGCTGAGTAGTATTCCATTGCACAGTTACAATTTGTTTACCCATTTATCCGTTCATTTTTTCTTCTTGTGGTGCTGGAGATTGAACCCAGAGCCTTGTACATGCTGGGCAAGCACTCTTAATATTGAGCTATACCTTCGCCACCTCAGGCATCATTTTAAACACTTGAGATATATTGACTCATTTAACCCTCACTACACTGACAGATACAGTTGTTGATTCTAAATTTATAGAAGAGGAAACAAGTAACATGATGCCATCACACAGATACTAAGCAGAATAAAGACTCCAGTCCAGGCAGTCTAGTCCCAGAGGCCTTGCTCATAACTGTGTTCTACTGCCTCTCAGAGAACACCCCTACACAACATGTAGCGGGGATCCATTGTATGGTGAGGCCTTCAGGACTGTAGATTTCACAGAAGGGGGTGGGGTCCTCAACACTTCCTAGAGAGGTCAGTCCAAGGTCCAAATCTGGGCAGGTTAGGATGGTAACACCCTCTAGACATGGGATCCATGGTGTTTAAAAAAATTTGCCTTTGCCTGCAGAGCACAGTGCTCTCTGGACAAACTTTGTGAACTCAGATGTTTTCAAATGCATTAGACACCTAAGCAAGAAAAAGTGGCTGTATTATCTACCTGGCTGCATCTGTCTATTTGTCTGTTTGGAAGTGAGACATTTCTACCTTCCTTTCTCCAGGCATCTTTGAGAACCTCCCCAAGAAGCAATGTATCTTGGAGAAATTTAATGCTGGAGAGAAAAATGATCTGCAGGAGAGGAGTGCTTGTTCCAAGAACAGTGGCACCAGGGCTAGGACTGGAAATGATTTCTATGACATTTTCAGTCTTGTTTCCAGCTTTCTTTCTGTGGAGCTGGGGCTCAGGACATTGCCATACTCTCTTCACGCCTCCAGGAGGAACTTCTGAAGTCAGTGCCCATGGAGCATGAGGAGTCCCAGAGGCTGGAAAGTATTAGCAAGCCTTGGCAAGACTGCCAGGGGCTGTCCCTGCAACCTGTCACTTCCAGGACAACTTAGATCCCCGCTGGCTTGCAAAGACACACAGGACCTCGTTGTCCATCCAGCCTTTCCTTGTCTTGACTGAGATCAAGGATTTCCATTGCTGCTTGAGGGACTGAGATTAAATATCTTCACAATCTAGCTTCTAGGAAATCTAAAATCAGGTTTGGGCTGAGCTTGCGAGTAGGCAATAGATAGAGAACTCTTAGGAAGTTGAGGGTGATTGGTCTGGAGGATGGACTGGCTTGGTTGTCTAGTTCCAGCATCAGAGGTGCCATCTGGCAGCACTTCTGTGAAAAGACACAGCCGGGCTTGATATGTAATGTGATCGTGTGTGTGTGTGTGTGTGTGTGTGTTTACACAGACATCCTGGAGCATATACATACTTCATGTTCAAATAAACTGTACAGATTACAAGCACTTTGACATACTTTGTAGCACTCAAGAGGAGGCAGGGCAGGCACTCTTCACCCCTGTACAATAGGGCAACTGAGTTCTTATTAAATGACTTGCCCAAGGGCACATGAAGAAGAATGAGTGCAGATCCCCTAAGGCTGTGTGCTCTCCTCCACAACAGGCTGCTTCTCCTGGGCCTGGCTGGGTCTTGTGTATGGCACATTTGCCCTTCTCTGATGAGTCCTGGCCACTGTAGGACACTCAGCTACTGTTCAAGTTGGTGAGGAAGAAGTCTGTATTAACCAAGGGGGTGGACAACTGGCTCCTGGCGAGGGTGTCCTTGCTGGTTTGCAGACAGCTGTCTTCTCTCTGTGTCCTCAAATGATCTGTGTGAGGTGGGGGCCACAGTGCTCTTCTTACTCAGCTCATGATGAGAGCCCTAGTTTCACAGCCTCATCTAACCCTAATTGCCTACCAAAGGCCCACTCCAAACACCGTCACGTGGAGGAGATACCTACCTACCTACGTACCCATCTGGGGGGATACAAACATTCAGTCTACAACATCGGTGGAAACCACCTGTTCCTTACCTCTGCAGGGGACCCTATGTATGGTGAAGCCAGCAAGCCAAGGGCTACAACTTGATCCAACTCTCCCAACAGTAGGGGCAGGGAGGGAGAGAGTACTAAGAGAGGAGAGGGTTGCCAGGTTTACCAAATAAAAATATAAAAGAGCTAGTTAATTTTGAGTTTCAGATAAACAATGAATAATTTTGTAGCATAAGTATAGCCTAGACTAAGCGGGGACTTATTTATACTAAAAATTATTCACTGTTTCTCTGACATTCAAATTAACTGAGCATCTGGTATTTTTATCCAGCGACCCTGAAAGGGAAGGACCCAAGGGGAGGTCAGCCAGGGAGCCCCAGTCACAGAAGGGACTGCTGCCGGCTCTGGACTGACGCTTCCTTCATAACTTTCTTTTTTAAGCTTCCTCTCACCCCCTCTCCCTCCTTTCCTGTCGGCTTTTTACTGCAGTAACAACAACAACATGAAGTCTACCGCTTTAAAACTTTTTTTTGGGTGCTGGGGATCGAACTCAGGTGTGTGTGGGCTGGGGATCTGAACCGAGACCCTCGTGCACTTCTACTGAGCTACCAGCCCCCAAACACTGTTAAGTGGACAGATCAGTGGTTATGCAACTCGCCGCCATCCATCTTCATCATCCCAAACAGAAACTGTGCCTGTTAAACCCTAACTGCCGTCTCCTGTTTTGCTTCCCCATCCCTGGTAGCCCCCACTTTCTGTGTCTGTGAATTCTAGGTATCACATGTAAGTCAAATCATACAACATCTCTCCTTCTGTATCATTTATTCATTTGGTGCTGGGGAATCAAACCAGAGTCTCGTGCATGCCAAGCCCCCATCTACTGCTGAGCTACACCCCCAGTGATATAGTTAACTTTTTTTTCCGATCTCCGGCACCAAAAAAAAAAGGGCGGGGGAGTGTCTACCCACAGACGTCCAGCCAGGAAACTGCGAGTGTGCTAAAAGATGTATTAGTCCTTGGATACTTAAGGCTGGAGGGAGGGGCGGATCCTGGGCCTGCCTGGTAGTCCTGCACCCTGGCAGCCCGGTCCTAACAGTGCGGGTGTCCGCAGGCTCCACCAGCCCCGGCGCACTCGGGGGCGGAAGGCGAGCGTGCGGGCCGGGGGGACCTGGGGAGGCCGCGGAGAAGACCCCGCGCCCAGCCACTGTCCTGCCGCTCCCGGCCGGGGCGAGGCGAGCGGTGGCCAGACCAGTTCACCTGCGGGGACGCGCTGCCCGCACCTCCCGGCCTTAGCGTCCCGCCTGGGGGCGCCGCTGGCTCGGGCTGCGGCGGGCCTCCACCCCGGGCGGGCGGGCGCGGCTTGCGGGGAGGCTCCGCGCCCCGGGGTCGCCGCGGCCCTAGAGGCTACGCAGGCTCGCGTTTCCGGGAGTCCTCGGTTTTCCCGGACTCTGAGGCAGCGCCGTCCAGTGGAAGTATTACACCATACACGATGGTCTTGTGCAGTCTTTATTTCCCGGCTTTAAAAACAATCTGAAAGCGGGGGTGGGGGGGTGGGGGGGGTGGAGAGAAGAAGAAAAGAAAAAAGGAAAGAAAAAAAACCCTTGATGAACGTGGCATAGAAACAAAAACAAACCCCAGCACCACCATTATTAACGGTGTTTATGGAATACATTAAAAAGTAAAAGGAGTAATCAGAGAATAACAAAGGCCTAGAGTGAATCGCAATTAGCAGTTATGGAACCAAGGAGGACATAGGGTTTCTAATGATAAAACTCCCTAATAGAAAACTATTTTTGGTAAAACTTTCAGCTTTTATTTTTCAAGTAAATCAGTTATCCTCTCAGCTATTTGTTCTCTTTCCACTAAAAAGGTTACGCGTCTTTTTAAAAGGAACACCACGGGCTTTTCAAAAGATGACAGCAGCTTTGTGTCTGCTTTTTCTCACGTGTTAAAACAGTAATACTTAACTCCAAAGTGTGTTGTGAAGATAAACGGTAGAAGTGATGTAAAGTATCTCAGTACAGATCCTCTTCCTCTTCCTTTTTCTAAAATACGTAACTAGGTTTACACACAAAAAGATATCAATATAATATGTCTTCCAACGGGTACTAAAATTTTTGAACTCTTCAAGATTTGCATTTTGTGTATAAAAACAATAAAACATACTGACAAATCACAGTTCTGAATTCAGACGGGTTCAAATCTCAGCTTGATCACAAGCTAACATTTTGATGTTGAAAAACTGTTATTTGGTCTATCCAACCCAATTTCTTTACTAAAACTGGGGATAAAGGGATATTCACTGATAGTAAAGAATTGAATGAAATAATTCTTGAGAAGGAGGTAGGATGGTTCTAAAGTGTATCAATATTACTAACTTACTATAGTAATAATTATTAGTACTAAATTAGTGTTGTTAATATTCATAGTAATATTGTAGCCTATGAAAATGCTATCTACCAAAAGAAGATCAATAAAGATTATCTTCATGATAATTATTAAGGGCTACCATATGGAGGCGGGAGGACAGTAAAGTGAAAATGTTACAATTAATTTCGATGCTTAGGCCAGAAATCAGTCTAGGATCTCTCTGGCTTGAAAAGAAGAGGAAACTCATTTCTTTAGAATCACAGGACATGGCGAGAAAAGAAGAAGAAATATTATGCCAGCCATGTACAGTATGTGCTTTTAAAAGTAAAAAGAAACAGATGAAATTAGTAATATATTTATTCAGCCCACTCCATCTAAAATGTGGTCATTTTAGCATGTAATCAATACAAAAATATTTTACACTTCCTACTAAGTCTTTGAATTTGAGTGTGTACTTTGTACTTATTGTACCTCTCACTTCAGCCCAGGCCCTGTCCAATCCTAGCCATGGTGTTCAGTGTTGGTCACAAACTGACTTTTCTTTATCATCCCTCTTCCTGCTACTCCCCAAGGATGGGTATACCCTCACCACATAAGACCACTTAGTATTCTTCTATATGCCTGTGTCCAACCTGTGCTTCTACCTAGAGTGCTGTGTGCACTCTCTTGCAGGGCCTTGGAAGAGAAGTACTGATCTGCTAAGAGGTATTTCCGGGTTCTCCTAACGCTGGAAAGTATTTCTCACTCCTTAGCACTATTCATGTGTGGATTAAAGACCTTGTCACAGGGGGTTCCTTGTTTTTGAGGCTGTTCTTCGTATTCATCTTTGTTGCAATCATGGCCTGCACTGAACAGCTGATCAGTAGCTGTTTGCACGCTAGAGGAAGAAACCTCAAACCAGGTGTATTCATTCTTTTATGGACTTGCTACTTCCTTATTTAGGAGATTTGAGGCTTTACTACTCCCTTACATGTTGGGGAGGGGGTGGCAATCACATACCCAGATGTGGTAACTAATGAGGAATTCATGCAAAGACATGCACAGAAAAAGTATCTTCTCTCATTTCCCCTCTATCTTACTTGGGAGAATTGAGGCATAGAACTAAGCCAGGATGACCAGCAGATTGGCATCAGTATCAGTACAAAGAGGTGGGGAGGAAAGTTTTTGAAAGTCTACGCTGGTCCTGGAGGCTTAGACTTTTAGATGGTTGGGGGTCAGCTGGCCCCTTTGGATACTCATTATGAAGGCAGGGAAGTGGGGAATGAGGAGTAAACCCGGGCCCTGGTGAGTCTGTAAGGTGGGCTCAGGTCTGGGAAGCTGAGAATGCTTCTCCTGGGCGCATGAATATAAAGGAGGAGCTAACTGCTGGAGAGAAAGTTGAGAGCAGAATGATCATCTCTGATCCGAAAAACACTGGCCTACAGAGTCTAAGAGACCCAGGGTGGTAGAAGGAAGAGCCAATGTGTTGGCTCCAGCCTGGCGAGGATGTATATATTATACATTGTGATTAATATATCATTTTTATTATTGGGACTACAGACTTCTCAAAGAGCAGTCTGGTTCTCAGGCTGCAGAGTGGGAGATGGAAAGAATCAGACATGCACAGAAGGCAATAACTTACTCCGAGTTACACAGGACTTTAAGCCCAAATGAAGCCTCTGAGCCCTCTGGGCCTACTCATGCCTCTGTTAGAACCGAGGGCCCCCATATAGTGCCTAAGAACAGGACTGGGGTGCAGAGCCAGGCCTGATTAATGTTTTCTTCACCCTCTTTTAGAGAGGAGATGTGATTAGGCCTATTTATAGGGGCCAGGCGCCTTAATATTCTGCCTGGTGTGTCTCTTGCCAATCAAATCAGTGCTGTCTGCAGTATGATTGCTGCTTTAGTGGCACCAGGGAGAGGAGTTAATTAAACCCAATATAAATAGACTCTGCCCTCGCCTTGCAATTTCAAGGTGTGTTTTTCCTTCCTGTCCTCCACCCCCACACACCTCCTTCCCTCCCTTCCCTGAGTGAGGGGAGCCGAGACACTGGTGTACCTAGAAACACTGGCCACTGCTTAGTCTGCTGCAGGAACAGGCCCCGAGGTCCTCAGGGGCCATATCGGAAAGAGCCCAGTGTTCATGTTCTCTCTGCTTTTCCAGATCTGGGCACCATTTGGCCATCCATTCAGGTGGTCCACGCCCTACCCGTCCCTCTGCTTCCAGCCTCCTGTTCACTCCGTCACAGTTGCTTTTGTGTCTATCCAAGTGTGGGAGGTTGCACTGAGATACTTGGTGCCTTGGAGGGTACCAAGCACCTTGGGGGCGTCACACCTTTGCTGAAATTCTCCGTGGTCCTTGCTTCTGCCTTTTCCCCTCTCCACTCTCAGCAGCTACCAGCAGAGCCCCATCTCCTGAGAACCCTGGCTTCCCACCCAATCTCCCCTAAACGAGGATGAACCTGTTGCAGGCTCCAGGGCTTCTCTTCTCCACCTCCCCCTGCCCTGTGGTGAGTGTGTAGGGGGCAGTATTCCTGATGCTCCTGTGCCCACCCATAGGCACCAGGACTCCTGTGAAGATCCAGTGCTCCTTGCAGGGGGGACCTACGTGGTGCTGTCATCCAGCTAGACCTGCAGTGAGAGGAAGCCATCCAGCAGGTGGCTGGTGCCCTGCAGTACCTGAAGAAGGTCTTGGGAGACATGTTTAGCAGGTAGATGCCACCACCCATCCACCTGATGGTGGGCTGCCCCTGTCCTGGATAGTCTTCTCTCTGTTCGGAGGAATGTGCTTACTAGGAGCAGCAGCCCCTTTAGTGACTCTTGGTCCTGAGGGAACCCAATGGGCTTCCACGTGTGGAAGGGGCTTCCTAGCTTGGAGGCTTTTCTCACAAGTACTCAGGAGCTCACCACCTGCTGTCTTACGTAGCTCTGGGTTTCCTGTGGTCCTCACAGGCCCCAGTGGTGGCTCTGCTCTTCCATAGAGGAGAGAGGGTGTATTCCTGCATTCAATCCTGCAGCCAGCAAATATGTAGTGACTGGACACTCTGTGCAAGGTGCTGACTGTGCTCTGCTGTAGACACAGCAACACGTATGCTAGGCCCTGTCCAAATCCAGTATATGCTCTGCCAGGAGGGACATATTTAATACAGTTCTGCCTTGCTTAACGGTGGGATAGGTTCTGAGATGTGTTGTTCAATGGTTTCATTGTGGTGTGAGCATCACAGTGCACTTACAAACAGATTGAGATGGTATAGATCAGTCACTCCACTGGCCTCTTCATTTGATCAAGACACAGTAAATGTGAGACGGATGAGGCTGCAGCTGGTAGAGCACACTGTGGCCATCAGAAGAGTGAGTTTTCATATGTAGGAGTATCCTCTGAAATAACAATAAAAAGTATAGTATAGTAAATACATAAATCAGTAACAGTTGATTGTCATTATCAAGTGATACATACTGTCCACATTTACATGTGCTGTACTTTTATGCAACTGGCAGTGTAATAGTTTTGCTGACACTGTTACTGGCCACTCAGATTTGTTTGCTTGATGCTGACCAAACCAAAGGAGGCCGTGTATTTTGGATTTATTCAAAGCTAGCCCTGAGGAGATGTAGGGGCCCATTTACCTCAAATCACCATCTCCCTGTGTACAGATGGGCAAGGGTCTTTTATAACGAGCAATGGGTCAGGGGGAACATAAAGATAATGCAGATCTCATACTTTCTTTATCACTTCCAGCCATCGTCAGCTCATCTTCTTCCTTCTAGTGGGAAAAAGGGTCTGGCATCTTCATATTCTGTCACTTCTTTTGGGCCAAGGAGAGGAGGGAGTGTTAGCTATGTGCTTAGCAGGAGGAAGTTTGGAGAAGATGCTTATCTCTAAAAGAAAAAAATCTAACTTTTAAAGTTCCATTTTCACCGGGGATTTAGCTCAGTGGTTTCGCCGCCTGCTGCGCAAGCGCAAGGACCCAAGTTTGATCCCCGGTACCAAAAATAAATAAATAAATAAAGTTCCATTTTGCAAGGCCAATTACAACATCAGCATCACTTGAGACACTGCTATGCTATGGCAGTGTTATGATGGCGATGATGTCACCAGGCAACACGGAGTTTTCAGCTCCGTTGCAGCCATATGGGACCACTATCATATCTGGGGTCCCTTGTTGGCAGAAACACATTGTGCAGTGCATGACTGTAATCAGTTGCATGATTAGTTAACTACAGTTGTGATAAGACTTACTTGTAATAGTTTTGTAATTATATAGATCAACCATGCACTACCATTGATCTGAGTGCATTAACTCATTTAACCCTTGCTATGCTTTATGAGGAAGTACTATTGTTACCTTCCTTTTATAAACAAGGAAACTGCAATACAGGAAGGCTGCAAGGCTTGGCCAAGCAGCAAACCCAGGGGCTGTGGCTCCAAATTCTTTGGGATTATTACCATCACTCTATGAAGAAGCAATGGGGTGGTACGAGACTTGTAATGCAAGGCTGCCCTGGTCTAGAGGGAACAGGAAAGGTGTGAGGGTGACGGGATAGGTTGGAAAGAATGATCCAGGAAGAAAGAAGGACATGAGCAGAAGCCCTGAGGTGGGAAGGGTCTGAAAGGAAGAGCAAAGAGAGGCTGAGGTGGGTAGGATCTTTGAGGTTACTGGTGATTTTGAACTGGTGTTAATCAGCTTTTTGTTACTGTGACAAAATACTTGAGATAATCAATTTACAAGAAGAAAAGGTTTATCTTGGCTTGTAATTTGAGGTTTCAATCCATGGTCACGTTGCTTTGGGCCTGTGATGAGGCAGCGTATCATGGTGGGAGTGTATGGCAGAGGAGGGCTACTCACCTCTGATGGCTAAAAGCAAAGAGGAGGAAACAGGAAGGGGCCAAGGTCCCAATATCCGCTTCAAGGGCACATCCCAGTGCCCTAACTTCCTTCCACTAAGACACACTCCTAAGGGTTCTGCCACCTCCCACCCTCACCATCCGGCCTGTGGGGGACGTTCTGGATCCAAGCCATAGCAAAGCAGACGAGTTGAACTGGCAGAATCTCCAGCACTTACCTAGCTCACTCCTTGTGCTGAAATGATTGTTTGAACATTCCGTGTTTATTTAACGTGACTGAATGAGTGGCGTTTGCTGTTTCCTCTCAAAGATCCCGGTGTTTTTCCAGAACACTGGTCCTGTCTTTGGTCCGAGGTCACCTGAGTCGAGGCTTGGTTTTCGGCCTGGGTGCCAACACCATGCTTCTCCTGGGAGCATCTTTTCTCCCACCCATGTGAAGTACTGACTGCCTGTCTCAGGCTCCTCTCATCGTCCTGATGACCCACAAACCCACACCCCACCCCAGGAACCCCTACTCCTTCACTTCCTCACTACTTGGAAGCCTGCCTCTTCCCAGAAGCACCCCCAGCAGTGGAGGGAACGTGGCCGTCATCTGCAGCTGGACTTGGTGTAAAATCCAAGTCCTCTCCACTCCTCTGCTCCTCCCCTGCCCTCTGATTCACCTGCCCACTTTGTGCCTGTGTGGCATGTGACTGTAGCAGGGACAGTTCGTGACACGACTAAGGGGTCACCTCTGGAACAGGAGGCCTCAGCTCACATATCCCTCCCCCATTTGCTTCCTCTATAACCTCGGGCATGGTACTTACCCCCTCTAAGCCTCAATGCTTGCACCTGTAAAATAAAGATAACAAAGTTGTCCACAGAGGGTTGTAGTGAAGATTAAATGAATTACGGGATGCAGAGAAACCTGGCAGTGCCTGGTGGGTAGCAAACATTCAGTGATCATTAGCTCTTATCTGTTGGTGTCATTTCTATTCACCTGCTGCCTGTGGTGGCCGTCCATCAACCTTCTACCAGTAGTTATAAGAGTATCAGATGCCCCCTTTGTGCTTATTATTGGGCTAGATGTGCCCAAGGAACACATAAGCTCAAGGACACAGGCCTTCACAAGCCATCACCCTCTGAGGACGGCCACCTCGTGCTTTAAGTGGGTGCTGAAACCAGTCCCTCAGAAGTCGCTGTATTTCCTCACCAGGACTGTGGCTGTATGTTTGCCCTCTTTAAGGAAGGCCTGGGTTTTTGGCACATTGTCCTTCCCGGCCTGGTACAGTGGACCCTCAAGTTACAACCAGCCTGATATACAACTTGAGTTAATGAGGTTAATGGAAGATTCATCCTCTTGAATCTATAGCATGTACCCATGTAAACATCCAGAGCTCAGCTGTATTAATACAGACTTACAACCAACCCTCCCTCGGGGACCAGTGGTATTTGGCATCGTGTAGAAGCTGCATGTACACTGTGGTGGATGGGATGAGGAAAGGCCCAAGAGCAGGGCAGAAGGGAGTTGGTTAAACGCAGGTGCAGGCAGCCCGCATGGCTGTACCTGGCCCAGAAGGCTAGGATGCCTCTCACAGCCCTGGAACTGAGTCTGGGCTCCTCACAGCTGGATCCTAGGTCACCTCATCAGTCTCCTACCATGTGCTGGACAGGGTGCTGAACCCCAAGGGATCCTGAAGACATGTGTGACGTGGTATTTTCAAAGAGTGCAGAGCCCAGATGGGCAAGTGCATGGCATAGGCTCCTGGGGATCTTCAGAAGAGGAAAAGAGGACTTGGTGGCAGGTCTGTCAATCAGCATTCCCTAACCTAGGTTAAGCAAAAAGTAACCAATCCAGATAAGACTTCAGAGGTAAAGAGCTTAACCAGTTTCATCAGGAACTGGTTTCCTTTCACTGCATTTCAGCTTGCTGCTTTGGGATTGGCTTCATTCAAAGACAGGTCTTACTCCAGGGGTGGCAGGGACAGCCAGTAGGCCAGAGCTTGTACCCACTGGTTTAAGTCCAGCGGGAAAGAGTGCAGCCCTTCCGCCTGGTTCACACTTGCCCATGTGGCCAAGCTTGGCTCTTGGGTCTCCCTGAGTCAGTTGCTGGCATCAGACACACTGATGGGCTCAGGCCTAGATCACAGGACTGCCCCAAGTCCTGGGTGGAGCTTACCCACTGCACAGGACTGTCAGAGAGATTCCCTACAAGACACTGGGCCTTCACTGGAGTAACAAAGAAGTAGGTGCTGGAAAAGAAAATGCCATGCCCATTCCACATGGCCAGGGCAGGCTCCAGAGGAGAGGGGTGGGCACTGGCTGTGGAACGGTAGGTTGTGGTAGGCAGAGCTGAGAGGCTGGGTGTGGGGGCCACTGGGTGGAGTCCAGACATAGGGACACAGATTTGGAGAAGCCTGAATGGCCTGGAACATGGCATGTCACGGGTGGCGAGGGGGAGGCTGTGCTGAATGGGGTGGTTTTGTGCTGGAGTGCAGACATTGCTGCCTGTCCCACACTGTCCATTCGGTCAATGCAGAGTGATGTGCAGAAGTTGCCTCTTTGTGTGTTTGTGGCTCCTCATCTCTCTCTGGATCATGTGCCCCTGGGAGTGTTGTCTCGTATTCCCTGCATCCTCTCTCATCCTGGGGGAATGCTTTATGGCAGCAAGAGTGGGAGCAGGTTGAGTGAAGAACAGAGGTCAGCAAGTTGGAGTTAGTGAGTGGTCCTGTGGCAGGCAAGGACTTTGAGTTGGATCTCGGAGTTTCAGGGAGCTGCTCCAGGTCCTTGAGCAGGGAAGTGGTGGGGCAAAGAGTTTTGAGGGGGCTCATGAAGCAGCAGATAGAGTGGATGATCCTGGGACAGAGTTGATTCCAGGGCCATTTGGACACAATACTGAAATTCACTCAGGAGAGGCTGAGGCTGTAGCTCAGGAAAGTCACAAGCAAGGAGGGCTGGAGAGACATTTCAAAGGAAGTAGTGATGGGCTATGATGACAGATTTGGTACCAGAGGACGCAGGAAAGGGAGTCAGTGTAGGCGAGGGCGCTGACATCTGTGCTAACATCTATCCTCATCCACCTGCTCCCTTCTCTTTTTTTTGGTACCGGGGATCGAACTCAGGTCCTTGCACTTGCTGAGGCAGGCGGCAGAGCCACTGAGCTAAATCCCCATCCCCACCTGCTCCCTTCTTGATGGGGATATGACCCCAGCTTTGAACCACCTCCCTCCTTAAACATCCTCTACCTGCTTGGAAATCTCTTACAAAGGAGAGACAGGTGAGTGGAGAAGAGACTCTCACCACTCCTCTACTCCTCCATCTCAGGCCCATGCAGGGCAGGGCCTAGGGGGAACCTGGCAGGTGGCCGGGCAGATGGGGGAGCCATGGTGGAGAAGCATTCTGAGCTGGCCACCTTCCTAATCTGGCGCAGTGGAGGGCTGTGTGGGGACGGAGAGAATGACCAGCACCTCTCAGGGTCTCCAGTGCTCCTTGCAGATCCCAGGGCCCTCCCTCTGCCCTGTCTTCACCAAATATCTACCAGGAGAGGTCACCTACTGCACATGACTTAGATGATGGGGTGTGTGCGTGTGTGCGTGTGTGTGTGTGTGTGCGCGAGCACGTGTGTGTGCTGGAACGGATGCGGAGGAGCTGGATGGATTGCTCCCGTGGAAGTGTGGACCTGCCATCCCCCACAGCCCCGTTACAGCCACGTCACCCCAGAAGCAGCAGTCCTGTCCTGCTCCTTTCTACTAAGAAAGGGCTAATTTTCTCTACGAAGCTTTCTCCCCTTCCTTTTCTTCCTTCTTCCTTTCCTCCTTTGTATCCTCCCTCCCTCCCTCCCTTCCCCTTCTCCTCACACATCGGCACCTGGTGGCCCCCCAGGTTACAGAACACTCCGGCAGCTGCCTGAATAATTAGCAGATCATTCTTCATTATCCCAGAAAGCGGAGGAGTTGCAGGTGGAAGCAGGAGCCCTGCTTCCTGACATGGGAAGAGGGGCAGCTCTTCTGGTCAGGAGGGGTGCTTCCTGGCCCGGCAGCCTCCAGGACGGGTGTGGTGTGTGAGGCAGGCCAGCACAGCCCTGCAGCAGTGGAGGCTGGCTCCTTTGGAAATATTCCACAGCAGTGCAAGGGTCATCTATGGGGTGGGGCGGACGCCCAAGCACATCCCAGCCCTCCCCCTCCTGTAGGAGGGAGCACAACGCTTGCTGCAGTGATGCCTTGAGAACCTCACACTCCAGGAGCCACTTGTGCTGCTCTGACACCCCATCCACTCTGCTATTCCCTTGCGAAGAGTCGGTTTCCTCCACCTGGACCTTCCTTCTCCATTTATATTCAAGATTCCTTCCTCCCAGAAAGTTGGGCCACCCCACCATGTGCCACCCACATAGGGATGCACAATTTCCCCTGTGCCTGCAGCTCTCATCTTTATCCTGATGTGAACTGAGCACTTGGGGTGTGTTAGCAAGCACAGCAAGCAAGCACTGTCTGTCCATGAGCGCATGATGACCCTCGAAGTCAGCCTGTGACAAATAACTTATGATTCCAGTTTTTCATCTGAAGAAGCCGAGGCATAAACTAAGAAGCGACTTGTTCATGGCCACACTGCTTCTAAACAGTTGTGTACCACGAGCCCATAGGACACTGTTATTGCTGTTCCTTTCTTTCCTCCGTGGTAAATCTGGCTGACAGATCCCTTGCAGGCTGGTATGAATTATACCATTATACCATTATACCAAGCCCCCAGCACTGTGCTTTGGTCTAAACTCATCCAAGTCACTTATTGCACAATGAGAGGTGGGAAGGGGAAGGAGAGAGAGTTTGGGAAAGTTGCCCCTCAGGCAGGCAGAGGAAGAGGGGCTGGTTGTGAGGCCCGAGCTCTGGGCAGGCTGAGAGAACTGGTGCTGTCCTTCCCCTGGCAGAGGCAGCCTCCTCTGAATAGCTGCCTGGACAGATATTCCACAAAGATGGCCTCTGAGATGAGCTTGGAGACTGACTACCTTGAAGGCCACCACACAAGGGGCTGAACCAGGAGCAGCATACACACTTCCACCTTGGGCCTCAGGGTGGACATTGTTATTCAGAATCCCAGCCCCAGTGTAGCCCAAGAGTACTTCCTAACACAGCTGCCCTGATGACACTGCTGGCCAACTGAGAAGGCAGATGAAGTGCATGCTTTTTCTCAGCCTGGGCCTGCACTGTCCCTCAGGCTCACAGCATGTGACCGTGAGAGATTAGGTTTAGATAAAGAAAGAACCCAGACAGACACCACATCTTCCATTCCCTGCCCTCAGCACGACTCACCTTGTGAGTACATGACAGGTGGCCATCCAACTGGAATCGCATGGCCCCGCAAAGTCATGCAGCTGTTCATTGCTGTGCCAAGCGATTTTAAGCTCCTGCTGAGAGTACAATGAACTGAAACCTCCCAGTCCTTCCCTAAAGAGCTGCTAACCCAGGTCCCCACCACCTTCTCTATTTGTGGGTATGCATATTTAGACAGAAATGCAAGGCTTTACTTTCATTCATGTAAATACTATCTTGCTGGTTGCAGTCCATCCTCTGGCCTTTCAAAATTGGATCCGGATTTGTCATGCACCTTCCCCCACTGATATCCCAGCAAGTGTTGATTGAACTGGACAGGCTGCTAGCCAAGCCCCATGTGCATGGCTGAGGCCATTCCCGTCACCGACAGTGCATTCAGATGCTGTTGCCAACCTGGCTCCGATCTGCCCTATCTGTGCACTCCTCCAGCCCTCACAGCTGCATGCTGTCCACCAGATTTCATTAGAAACTATCAAAGTCCTTGCTGACTCAAGATGCACCATATTAGAGGTTTTCCACACACCTCACCCATCAAAAAAGGAAACGCAATGAATTTCAAACAGGGACTCTGGGACTCACCTCTCGCTTTCTAAGTGCTTACAAACCCTCTATTTAATAACATGTTCCAGAAATCTGCCAGAGTGCATTGTGAGATGAGCCCAGGAGAAGAGACAGGACAGAGTAGCCATTATCCGTCTCCAATCTGTGTGTCCCTCCCACCGTCCCCGTGGACTCTGAGTTGACAGTTATGTAACCCTGAGGCTGTTCTGGTGGAAAGTGGCCATGTTGCGAACTGGAGTAGAGAGAGTAGCTTGTGTGTGACCACTTATTACAGCAATGGAGGTCTTTCCATGCTGGAAATATGGGCCCTTCACGCTGGGTGGTCCTGCTTCTCCTACTGGAAGGATAGGGCACCCTCCATGTCCGTCTCTGTACTGCCACCACCCCCAGTCCCTTATTAAGGAGAACTAAGCTGCTCTAGTCCCATCCCTCACCAGGACCCTGCATAGAGGACAGAGCAGTCAGAGAGCAGCAACTGGGTTTCAAGGGGCAAGAGCCTCTAGAGTTGGTGAGGTGGTTTAGGGGGCTTGAGTCAAATTCCTGACTATAGGTTTCATTCTTTGTAGAAACCCAGTGTTCTTGGCCATAGGACCCTCTGCCATCCACCTTGTCTTTTTACCTATTCCCAGCCAGTGAACTGAACTTGACCTCTGCCTCCTTGCTGTCTAGGCCTCAGGCCTGCACCCGCCCTCATGAGGAGAATAAGGCGAGGCCTGGTGTGGATGGGGAACATGGCGGTCATGGGAGGTGAAAGAGCTGGGGAAGTGATTGGGAGGAGGACACCGTGGCATGTGTGACTCAGACTCACTTCCCAAGGAGAGCCATGCTGTGGCCCAACAGTGTGGAAAGGCAGGAGGGAGGCCTGTACACAACAGCTGTAAGGCACATGGGTCTCAGACACGTGGTAGCCCCTCCAGGTGCCAAGAACTGGACCAGGCATGGCAAATATAGCAAGGCACAAAGGCCTGGCCTCCAGAACATGCACAGGTGAGATGTGCATCATAAGCGAAGGTACTGGCAAGGAGAGGAGAATGTGTTCAGGGCCTGGAAGGGGCCAGAGGCATTTTTAGATTCTGAAGTCAGGACGGCTTCGATGAGGAGGGGACTCTGGAGTGAAGGAGCCAGCAGAAGAAACAGGAGTGTAGGTGTCTGCAGAAATGGCTTCTATTTCATGCAAAGGCCATAAGATAAGCATGAATTTGAAATGTCTCGGAATAGCAGAGTGACCTGTGTCATCTAGGAGGGTATACATGAGGCAAGTAGCCGGGCCACTCAAAGCTTTACGAGCCACCATCGGAGCTCTAAATTTACTCTCATGAGCTGTTTACTCTCTGTAGAGGGAATTTTGCAACAGGTCTGGGATTTGACCTTAAACAATGGGCATATGGATCCAGCCCTCTCTCCAAAGAGGCCAGAATTCTGTCAACTCCATATGACCATGTAGGTAGGTGAAATTTCTCTGCCAGCTGTAACCAGCTGTATCCATGCATGCAGGTAATCACGATGATCTCTCTGCATGTCCCTGCATGAGGTGTAAGCTCCTGGAGACAGGAACTATGTCCCTCAGATGGCACATGCAGGTGCCAACTTGGGGTCAGAGTGGTGCCTATCCCTGCCCAGGGCTCCAAGGAACTCGGTACTGTTAATTTCTAGACCCCTCAGTTTGGATAATCATGGTATAGGTCACTTGGCAGCACCAAGGTTGGCCTTGACGAGCAGATAAAGATGCTCTGAGAGCCTGTGTCCAGGTTCCTGGTGAATTTGCAGGCCTGCTGTTAGCAGCAGAGGGTACACAAGGATGTGAGCCTCCACGGTATTTTCTGTGGCAGGATCTCCCAGTGAGTAAAGCTGAGCCGAAGTCATCTCCAGGCCACTGGGGAGGGTGTCTCCTTATCCCAGGCCAAGATCGAGATCAAGGGCAGCAAGAAGGCCATCAGGATAGCCCATGGGACCTGTGTTCCACGTTCAGCCTCTCCGTCTCCCTGTGCTCTTGCTGTCCAGCCACACCTCGTGCTTTTCTCCTGTCCACACCCATACCTGTTACCAACCATAGGTTCTCTGGAGCCTCTTGGGCCCTTCAGACTAGGGCCTGTGTCCACAGGTCTTCTCCAGGGCTGAGTACTCAGCTCTGGATCTCCTGCGGGAGTATGGCACCATCTTTGGGATGGTACAGGACCCTGGTCTGCAGCAACGTCCCCACCATCAGATGCCCCCTGGATGAGCAGGTCTTGAAAGTCTGGTGGCCACACATGCCACACCTGGTGGCCATAGAACTGGGGAGAGCTGAGGATTCACCACAGACTTGTGTGCCTCAAGAGGATTCTGATTGGGATGAGGTGTGGGGTTGATTCTGCCTGGTGCGGAAACTCATTGTCCATTCCTGTGTCATTGCCCCACAGAAGTGGAAAGACTTCCTGTGTGTGTGAACACCAAGCCAGAGCCTGAGGATGAAGCTGAGGAGGGGCCCAGGAGGTTTTCCCCACATCATCGGCTCTTCGACACCATTGAGAACCTGTAGCCCAGAAGGCAGGCCACAGAGGTGAGGGAGGAGAGCCAAGGGGGCCTGGCATAGCAGGGACTCAGGGGCATCAGATCTGGTGGCCAGAGTTGACCAGTCTGGTTTGGCTTGTAAGACCTGGGCACCACAGAACAGATTGCACCCCTGATGCAGTGGGAGAGGTGGTCAGGAATCTGGGCCTCCCTACCCACCCCACCCCACAGGTACAAGAAGTGTGTCTTCCAGAACCCCCTGGGAGCCATATGATGCTGGGAGCAGAGATGGAGGAGAAGCTGTTCAATGCCCCTCTGTCCATCAGCAAGAGAAAGCAGCCAGAGCAGCTGGTGGACCTGGGGCTGGTTGGGGGGACTGCAGGCCCTGCCAGGTTTCTATAGGAGAAGGCTCTGATGAGCCCCTTCCCACCCAGCTGTGTGGGCTGCACACCAGGCCTTGCTGGCTCCCCAGGGTCACACTGGAGGCCTATGCTCTTGCAACACCACCAGCTGCCAGGTTCCAGAGGAGTCCTTCCACTTGGGTCAGACCTGGGTGGTGACCACATATGCCGCACCTGGTGGCCTGGCACACCTAGGACTGGCATGCCACCCTACCTGCCCAACATGCCCAGCCTCACTGATGACCTCATGCACAGTGCTGACCTGGGCCTGGGCATCACCCCCTCTGCCCTGGGACCATTCTGGAACTGCCTACCTTCCATACAGAGGTGGCTGAGTCCCCCAAACCAGGTAAGCTGGGAGCCAGGGTGAAGATTGGGCCGGGAGACTCCCTGGCTCAGCCTCCGCCCCCAGGCATCCAGTCTCACACCTGTGTTCCAGATCTAGAGAACAGGGCGCTCATAGTCCCCCGCTGCCACCTTCACTGCTCCCCCCAGCTCCTGCAGTGCTGGCCAGCACATCCTTACCCCTACCCCAGACTACTGCCTCAGCTGGCCAAGGCCTCAGGGAGGACAGCAGCAGCAGCAGCACCAGCAGGAGCAGCAGCAGCAGCAGCAGCAGTGTACCCACTTCAGGTAGGGGGTGAGCCAAGTGGGCACCTTGAGCTATCCAGTTTCTGGATCTCTGAAGGAACTTCTACAGGTTAAGTAGTCATAAGTCACAGATTTGTAGAACAGCTCTTCTTTCAAATGTTTTATTCCAGCTTTCATAGAATAGTGGTTTCCAAACTGTCTGTAGAGCTGTGGAATTCTAACCTCCAGGCTAGAGGGAGCCTCAAAAGGTGGGCCCTGTCTCTCCCATTCCCAGGTAAAACAATGGCAAAAAGAGGAGTATTAAAAATTGAAATTTCAAATTTTCAGTTTTAATATTTTATCTTCCAATCTATCTGCAACCTCCAGAAAGAGCACAGAAATCCTTTGTTGGCTCATGTGTCATGTTGGCACACTTATCAGCGAGTCAGCCATTCACAGGGTCCATTGTTGCAGAGTGGCACCTAAATGGGGTGGGGCCAGGGATGTCTGACAGAAGAGCCCTGAACTTAGTGGCTATAGAAGCACACGTCTGTACAGTCCCAGAAGCCCCAGCTTTACCACCTGGCTGCTGCTGTGGAAAAGAGGCGCCCTCCCTCACAGCGGGGCTCTTGAGGTCACCCTGACTTTAGGCTGGGCAGGACTGTCCCCACTCAGCCCTGCCCAAGCAGCCTTCCCTTACAACCTTCCCCAACTCCCAGCTCCAGTCAGAGAGCTTCCAAGGACCTCTCAGTTTCCCTCCAGTGGCCAAGCCATTCTCTTGGAGTCCATCTGCCAAGCTGGGGGCACTGGCAAGGCCAAGCTGTCCAGCATCAAGGAATGGGAATTGCAGAAGGACAGGACTGAAATGAGGGGACCTTCCACCCACTGCAGTAGGAAGACGCCAATCCAAAGTTCAGCTGCCCCTCTGGCCCCACTGGCATCCCTGAGGGTGCTCTGCGCACCTCACAGTTAGGCTAGTAGCAAGGCTGAACGACCACCCTAACATCCTCATCTCTCCTGCCTGGGCCATGGACTCCTTAGGGGAGATTTCCTCTCAGCGCACCCAGTTCAAGCCATGACAAAAGAGAATGTGCATCAAGAGTTGTCCAAGGGCTGATGGCCTAGGGTCTGAAACACTTTTAGAC